>NW_004457712.1:1074767-1079661 GCF_000313135.1 Acanthamoeba castellanii str. Neff | reverse complement strand
CCACGCCACCACGCCGCCGCCGCCACCACGCCACGGCACCACCACGCCACCGTCATCACGAGGAGAAGGGGGAGAAGGAGGAGCAGATGAGGAGGAGGAGGAGGAACAGATGAGGAGGAGGTCGTCAATCGATGCAGATGGGGGGGAGGCAGGTGGTGGCCCAAGGGAGGAAGGTCCCACCTTGAACTTGGCGGTGGGGATGCCGCAGTGGAAGCAGAGGTGGTGTGCCGTCACGTAGATGTTGCCCAGGCGCGGAGGCACGTGCTGGCCCACCACGCACGATATTACTGTGCACACCCCCACCCGACCCGACCCGTGAGTTGGCACGAGTTCACCCGTGTGTGTGTGTGTGTGTGTGTGTGTGTGTGTGTTTGTGGCGCGAGTGCGGCGTGAGCACGCAAGACACCGCCACCACGAACACCGTGGGGGGGGGCTTCGCCAAAGGCGGCTCCCACCCCAAAGCACTGGTGGGCGGGTGGGAGGCGAAATGAAATATAGGGCTGGGAGGCAAGGTACAAAGAAAAAGGGGAGAGAGCAGACAAGAGAGAGAGAGAGAGAAGGATTTATGGGTGTGGGGGGGGTACCGTCGTCGAGTTCCTCGGTCTCCGGAAGGTCGAAGAGTTTATGGAATCGAAGCTGGTTCCTCTTGCGGGGCACGTGCGCCAACATCTTGTTGTGTTGCCTGCAGAGTGGCGAGGGGGCGGGCGCTCCCACTTCCTTGCTGGGCCTCTTCCTCCTCTTCCGGCCTCGGTGGTGGTGCACGAAAAAGAATTACCTTTGTTTTTTGTTTTCGTTTTATTTTTCCAGAGCGACCACGCGTATCTCCGCAGGGCAAACGAAAGTCGACATATTTCTTAAGGGGGCAGTATTGTTTTGAATAAAAAAAAGTCGAGAACCGTGGGCGGCCCGCAACACCATCGGCGCTCAAAGAATGCGAATTTGAGGAGGTGCGATGGCGATAAAATCTAAAGTATGTTAAGAAATTCGAAAAATGTACTTCATTTCTCCTAAGTCCCACTCTCCTTCGTAGAAAAAAGCACCCCAAAAACCCAATTCTAAATTCATTTATTATAAGCGCCACCCACGGCGAAACTGACTGAGAAAAATCACGCCCTATGGCGGTGGGGATGTCGATCGCACAGGAGGCTGTGGCGACGCCATCTTTGCTCAATTGGCCCAATGGAGGCCCATCCGCTCATGAAAAAGGGTGCATTCATCTTCGCAAGGCCTGGCTGAGCTGGCTAGTGGTTTTTGGCCTGACTAGGTTGAGTCATTGGTGATAAATAATTGGCCCAAATAGGCCTAATGGGACTCAAAAGATTGGGAGGGCACTTTCAAGGGAGTGGCCGCAGGGCGTCTGTAGCTCCTCGAAGTCCATGTGGGCATGTAGAGCTTGAAATTCAATAGATGATCAAGCCATCTGTGCGTGAATGATGTGTTTTGATTATGAAACTCTGGCCAGAATGGCATAATTTTGCTAAGTCCCACTCAGCCGCTGGTGTGGGAAGTAGCTGCATATTTGGAATTGCGCCACCATCTGTTCTCCGCCGCAGAGTGCATTCTTTGAGCGCCGATGGTGTTGCGGGCCGCCCACGGTTCTCGACTTTTTTTTATTCAAAACAATACTGCCCCCTTAAAAGAAAAAGAAATTCATCAGGTTGTCAGGCCACGCGTTTCGTCGGTCGTAGGTACAGCGCTGTCCGTACTGTACATGACGCACGATGCCGCAGAAAATCAATTCAAGACCTTGAGATATGATCCCATCGAGTGTGTGGCACGCTGTGGGAGGTGTTGCACTCACCTCCGTTGTGTCTTTCCTACTCTCACTCTGTGACATGTCAGCATGACGTGTATACATATTTTCGTATTTCCTTTATTTTGTATTTTCCCACGGAAATATACTGTTCTCTTTTTCTCCCGCACTCTGAATTGGTCTCGTGGGTCCCGTTCCACTGGGCGCCCAGACGACACGGCCGCGTATCGTTCCTCACACTTGCAACAGGAGGAGGTCCGTTCCTCGCCCAACCACAACCAGCCAGCCTCCCTTTCCGCGGCTGGGTTGTGGTGGGACAGCGACACGAAATGCTGATTGACATGACATGGTGACGTCTCGCGTGCCGACCTCACGCAACGGAGCGGTGACACGAGGCAAGGTGCGGCAGTGGTGGAATCCAGGTGAACACGACGTGGCCCTACTGCACGCCATGGATGAATGCGGCATCGGCAACCTGGGAGGACGTGGGATGAACTCCTCAATGACCCCAGCTGTGTCTTCTTACCCCTAACACCAAAACCCGTCCCTCAGACTCGGAAGCAGCGCGAGGGTCGGAATAGGGCAAATCTCCCTCCCCTCCTCAACAGGCACCCCCCACCCTCACACACCTGAGCGAATGTGACCATGAGAAATGCATGAGGAGTTGTGTCTTATCCACAGAAAACCATGGAAGTCATGATTATCAAGTAGGGGAACACAAAAGGATTTATTGCATATGGTGCTTCTTGAGCTGGCTCACCAAGGCCCAATTAGGCCAGGGGTGGAGTGTTGTCATGTGTGTGTTGAAGAGGTTAGGGTTAGGGTTTGGGGTTAGGGTTAGGGTTTGCCATAGGGCTAGGGTTAGGGTTTGCCATAGGGTTAGGGTTAGGGTTTGCCCTAGGGTTAGGGCTAGGGTTTGCCATAGGGCTACGGTTCAGGGATGCAATGAAAATGAGTAGGCCTCATTTAACTTGAAGCACTCGTTCACTCTGTAGAACTATTTTTCTACTCATGGCCATTCATGTAAACAGCAACAGCTTGTCACACAGTCCTCACTCTGCTCACCCATGAAGGCCCAGTGCCTGGCACCGTGATTGGCACCTGTGGGTTTGCCTCTTTCTTTACGCACAATAAAATCCGATCTTTGGGGGATGCAATGAAAACGTGTAAAACTAGTTTTACTAGTTTTACTAGTTTAACTACTTACAAGGACGACTAAACGTGTGAGCTCCGCAATGGCTTGTCACACCATCCTCACACTGCTCTCCCCCTGAGGCGCATCGCCTGACGAAGTGATTGGCACCACTCCTACCCTGAGAGCTTTCAAGGCTGGTGAGTTTTCCTTCAACCATCATCGAATTTCATGTGTGTTCGTTCTTTCTTAAACCTAGCTGTACACGTTTTCGTTGCATCCCCTTAGGGGACCTCCCGCGGACATCGCGATTATCCGCGGACATCGCGATCATCCGCGGATAATCGCGACCTCCCCGCGGTGAAGAGTAGGCGGTCCGCGGGAGATCGCGGCCGGCGACTCATCCCCTGTAGTAGTCTTGTGCGCCGTGCTAGCGGACAAAAAGTTCACATTCAAAAAAAAAAGCTACGCGTCGACAGCACGTGGACGATGCCGGAAAATGCATTTTTTGGGGTAACTCAAAAATCATTAATTAATTATTGTGAATCGACATTATTAGACAATGATGGGTGGGGGAGGCAGCTCTACTTGACGCTGCTGCTGTGCTGCGATGTGGCTCCCGTGACAGAAGATGAATTGTAATTTAACGATGAAGAATTAGATTACGATTAAGATTTAGATTAAGGGGATGCAACGAAAAGGAGTAACACTCGTTAAACGCGTTTAACTAGTTTAACGCGTTTAATCAGTGTTGCCACAGGTGGTTTGTGGTCATTTTACTCGTTTTTTACGCGTTTTTTTGCTCCTTTAACTCGTTATTTACTCGTTTTACTCGTTATTTACGCATTTTTTACTCGTTCCACGCGGGTTTTACTCGTTCCACGTGGTTTTTACTCGTTTCACACGTTCTCTACTCGTTTCACGCGTTTGGCACTCGTTTCACGCGTTCTCTACTCGTTTCACACATTCTCCACTCGTTTCACGAGTGGCCCACACGTTCAACGAGTGGGCAGGTCGTTAAACGAGTTTAATCAGTGTTTTACTAGTTAAACTAGTTAAACGCGTTTAACGAGTGTTACGCGTTTTCGTTGCATCCCCTAAGATTACGATCAGATCAGCTGCGGTCGATTAGAATCAATTCACTTCTCAAGTGTGTGAGGGCGTACCTTTTCTGGGCGGTGCTGCTCGTGTGGTGCGGAACTGAAAGAAAGAACTGCAACCGTGTGTGCAAATATTCCCTTTCTTTCTTTCTGCTCCGCCCCCATCGCACAACACCGCAGCTCGGTGCGTTCAGTGCCGCACCAGCGCCCTAGAGGTACGCACTCTCCCACAAACGAAGGAATCGAACTGCAGAATCAGCCCAATCTAATTCTAATCTTAATCTCAATCTAATCTTTAATTGTTTTGATCTGACCGACGCTCTCTCCCCTTGCCTCTTTCTTTACCCACAATAAAATCCGATCTTTCACCAAATCGTTGGAGGTCTGCTCCAGTGCCCAAAAATGATTTTTTTTATTCTCGGCGCGTAGCTCGCGCGTAGCTCACGCGCGGACAACACGTTTATCGCGTTCTACCCGTGCTACGCGTGCTACGCGTTTCGGACTCATCTCGGATGTCCGGGATGTCCGCGGAGGTCGCGATTATCACCCCGACCGCGAGGGGATGGCTTGTATTCGCGGACATCGCGACCGGCGACTCATCCCCTAGCACGCGTAGAACGCGATAAACGTGTTGTCCGCGCGTGAGCTATGTGCGAGCTACGCGCGAGCTGCATGGGAGCTGCGCGCGAGCTACGCGAGAGCTACGCGCTGAGGGGATGCAACCGAAACTAGTAAAACGAATTGCACGCGTAACAAGTCCTCCCTGTTTTTATCGGCAGCAACTCGTTTTTAGGGCATTTCAAAGCCGTTTTGGCAAGGCCACGCCCCACCTGCTTGTGGGGATGGCTTGTTTTCGCGGACATCGCGATCTCCCGCGGACATCGCGACCTCCCGCGGATAATCGCGACC
>NW_004457712.1:1072350-1074520 GCF_000313135.1 Acanthamoeba castellanii str. Neff | reverse complement strand
GTGCGGGTGTGGCCGAAGAAATTGTGGTGGATGTCCATGTCGGCCGGGTGGCACCCGCCAGCCTCATCGCGAACTCGTGCACCGTGGTCGCCGGCCCACACGGGGTGACACGCGCGCGCGCGCGTGTGCCCGTCCACCAACCCTGCAGGCAGCATCGTAAGAGGAGAGGCTCAGCGCAGTCTCCAACGCGTTGGGAGTGTGGGGGGGGGTCGCCGTACTCTTGGCCAGGACCACCGCCTTGAAGGTGGCATCGATGCGTCCACTTCGTAGGGAGCTGAGCTCAGCTCCTCCTCAGTGCCCACGGCTGCGATGTTGCCCTCACGATTATGGTGCCATTCTCAATGATTACGGGTCGTGAGCAGCTTACTGGTTAAGTCAGTAATTGGCTCTTCTTTCAAAGAATCGCAACTTTCCATTGAGATTAGGGGAAGTGCACCTCATCCTGAAAGCGCTGACCGGCCCCGAAAATTTGGCGTTTGCCAAATGGCTTTATTGTGCACAAGTTTCGTAGTTTGTTTTTGTTTTCCGAAACAAGTCTGAAAATAAGCAAAAAACTCAGTGTGTGGTGTGTGTGTACCTCGTCGCGCACGGTGTCGTCGTCGTCTTCGAGCAGGCGCACAACGATCGCCCGCGCGGTCAGCGAAGTCTGCTCGAGTGCCTGCTCGACCTCCTTGCCTGCTCATTCACTCACCCGGGTATAAGACGAACGCGTCGTGCGTGTGCGTGTGCGTGGGCGTGTGCGATGAAGCGCGCGGGGAGGGGGCACGTACCAAGCTTCCGCCCACGTGCCGGGCTTGTAGTCGCAGATGCCCGAGGCGTGGATGGAGCGGGCCACCGCCAGGCGGAAGGTCCACTCCATCTCGGGCACCGAGCACTGCCTGCTGGATGATGCCGGACCACACCGACAGCATGTCCCTCAGCGCCCCCGCGCCGAGCTTCTCCCGCGCCTCCTCCGCCCTGCCCAGCAGCTGCGTCCGCCTGTCAGCGATCCAGTCTCGCTCACGCACGACACGCACCACCGCACACGTGTGTGCGCACACGCACCTGGGAAAGGTAGACGCCCATGTGGGAGACGATGTTCTCGCGGGTCGCGCCGTTGGGCCATCGGTCGAGCAGCCCGCGCAGGTGCGCGAAGAAGGTCTGTGTGTCGAGCGCGGAGCCGACGGCGGCGTCGCCCAGAAGCACGCTGTCGGGCAGCGGGACGGGGAACACGAACAGGAGGGCCAGGAGGTGCTTGATGCACGTGTGGTGCGACTCCGTGTGCAGCCGCTGCAGCAACGTGCCCTGCACGCGCTGCCAATCGAACCTGCGCCGGCACAATGATGACGTCAGCACTGCTTTCTCTGTGTCGTGTGTGTGTGTGTGTGTGTGTGCGTGTGTGTGTGTGTGTTGGTGCGTACAGGAGTGAGGTGTCGGACTGGAGGGCCTTGAGGGCAAACTTGATGGCGAGCGCACGCACTTCGTAGTCCAAGTCCTCGATCAGCTCGAGGAGGCGCGTTGTGGCCTTCTCCCGCTCGCCGCCCTCAACCAGGGCCGCGAGCTCGAGCGTGGCCGACATGATGTGGCCCATCGTGTTCACCAGCGGCTCCGTCGTTTCTACGCCATCACGCGTCAGCACAACACGACACACACCGCACACACCACACACGGGGGGGGGGGCAAGCGCACCGGGCTTCATGCGGAGAGATGAGACCCAGCGGGTGGAGCGCTCCTTGAGGCCGAACGAAAAGGGGACGAGCGAGGCGACGATGGACAAGAATTCGCTCTGGACGGGCGGGCAGACAACGCCCAGCAGGAGCACTTCCTTGGCCTGCACGCTCGCCACCGCCGCCTCCACGATCGCGGCCTTGAGGGCCGCGTTGTTGGAGGTCAGGTGGGCCTCGAGAATGTGGCACGGATCTGGAGCAGCGTGCCGTGCGCCAGGTTGTGGTCGATGCCCGCTGGTGACACGCACACACACGCACGCACACGCACGCACACGCACACGCACACACACCATCACACACAGGATCAGTGGAGTCTCTACACCTCGATCGCCACCTTACATGCACAATAAAAAGAAATGATGAATAATAAAAATAAACAAAAGAAGGTGGTACCGGCGTGGTCGGGGATGGGAGGCGAAGAGGGAGGCGATGAAGGCGGCGACGTGCTCGGGAGGGACGAGAGG
>NW_004457712.1:1068168-1072297 GCF_000313135.1 Acanthamoeba castellanii str. Neff | reverse complement strand
AGCTATGTGCGAGCTACGCGCGAGCTGCATGGGAGCTGCGCGCGAGCTACGCGAGAGCTACGCGCTGAGGGGATGCAACCGAAACTAGTAAAACGAATTGCACGCGTAACAAGTCCTCCCTGTTTTTATCGGCAGCAACTCGTTTTTAGGGCATTTCAAAGCCGTTTTGGCAAGGCCACGCCCCACCTGCTTGTGGGGATGGCTTGTTTTCGCGGACATCGCGATCTCCCGCGGACATCGCGACCTCCCGCGGATAATCGCGACCTCCGCGGACATCCCGGACATCCGCGATAATCGCGACCTCCCGCGGACATCGCAATCATCCGCGGACATCGCGACCGGCGACTCATCCCCTCATGTCCTTGGCTATTGCACCATTATGTTTTGTTTTTTGTTTTTTATAACGATTTATATATTGCGTACCGCCAACTCCGAAGCGAAAATGTACAATAAAAGTGGGGAAATGATTTAGCCCAATTACACAGCTACATGCGTACAATGGGTTAGGTGAGAGTCTTGGTGAGGATGCTCACCATCATCCGCTTTCGGTAGATGGGCATGTCCACCTGTAGCAGGTGTGCGTGTGACACATAGAGTCAGCTTCGGTGGCGCACATTGGAGGGAGGCGGACAAGCAAAAAAAAACCTGGGAGAAGTAGAAGGGACGGCCAGAGGCGATGCACTCAGCGAACTTGCAGGCGAACACACCGCAGTCGTAGCCGTTCTTCTGGAGGGGGATGTCCTTGGGCTGGTGGTCGCCCCAATCCGCCAGGTCGAGCTCGATCTTCTTCTTGTCCCGCGCCTCGTCCTGCAGGTACCGCCGCAGCCGCTGCAGGCACTCGCGGTTTGACGACCCCAGCGAGTCGTAGTACTCGAACCGTCTGTTGCGTTGGTGGTGTCGTGTTGTGTCTGTCAGCAAGCGCGCGCGGCACACGAGCACGTGCGTGCGGACTCGTGTGGGTGTGCTGTGCTGTTGCGTGTACCGGTCCTGGAGGTTGATGACGGCGAGGCACCAGTGGTTGCCAAGGTGGATGGGCACGACGACGCGGTCCATGGCGAAGAGGTCGATGCGCCGGGTCCACTTCTGGACGCGCGCGTAGTTGTAGCCGCCCTTGTCCGACAGCAGCGGGTAGAAGAACGTGTTGAGGAAGTGCACCCGCGGCCACGCCTCCCCGGCGGCGGCCTGCTGCGCATCGGCCTTCTTGAGGCGGTCGTCAGAGCGCTGCTTGAGGAGGCTGAGATAGAAGTTGATGACCTCGTCGTTGAGCCACTCGGTGTCGCGCAGACGCTGGAGATCCTGGCGGGTGAGCTCCGTGTTGAAGCCCGTCACGAGCACCTCGGCGGCGCGGCCTCGGAGCACGCGCGATGTGAGAGCCTTCTCCTCGAGCGTGAACGGGCGTCGGTCGTCGGCGAGCCACTTCGCCCGCGCCTTCTTCAGGCGCCGCCGCTGCTCCTTTAGCCGCAGCCTGACGAACGCGCGCTCAAATGCCGAATGCTCATTCTCCAGCTCGGCACGCGATTTGTTGATCGCCGCCAACCTGTGCATGCACCGGTCGAGTAATCGCCCCTCCCGGGTCAGTTTGACGTGCCTGCGCGTGTCGTGCCGTGTGCGGCGGTGGTGCGGTGGGGTGTACCAGTCAGCGCTGTTGTGATCGTGCACTCGCTTGCGACTCTCGCATATGGCCAGGGACGTCCAGAAGAGGCGTTCGTGCTCGAACGTCGTGCGGCCGCCTCTCCCTGAGGACGGGAATGAAAGCTCGTCCTGCTCGGCTTCACCGTCATCGGCTGCCTCAGGCTCCTCTTTCGGCTCCTCCTCCTCCTCCTGGTGGTGGTGATCACAGGAGAAGGAGAAGGAGTGCTGCGAGCGCCGCCTCGCTGTCTGTCGGAGGTCGGGCGGCGGTGACCTCCGCAGCCGGTCTGCCACGATCGAATCCAGGATCGACGATGTCGATGTCGATGTCGATGTGGACGGCAGGCTGTGGTCGCGGCGGTCGGTGCGTCGGCCACGGCGGTTCACCCGCAGTGCGTCCCTAAACGCCTCCCGCTCCTCGAACCGCCGCTGCGTGCGAAGAACCACCAAAAGAAGGGGTCAACAGAGGCAGGGGGGAGGAGAGAGAGAGACGAGAAGAGAAGAGAAGAGCACGCAACACGACAGCTTTGGCGGGTGGGGAAGGGAATAGACGCCCTACGCACCATATCGTAGAGGAGGTCGGGGGCGCGCGGTCGCGAGGACAAAGTGGGAGGGGCGAGGGCAGCCTCGCGCAGGGCGGCGGCTAGCGGACCCTCCCGCCATTCGCGCTCGGCGACCGACCGCTCCTGTTCGAGCCTGCGCGCCGCCTCCTCGCTGCTCTCCTCCTGCTCCTGCTCCTCCTCGGCCCACTCTGTGTCGTCGTCCTCGTGTGCCTGATAGTGCTCTCCCAGCTGGAGGCTGCCGTCGTGCAAGGCCTGCTGGGCGCCGCGATTGTCGTCGTAGTCGTAGTCATCGTTGGTGAGGTCGATGTAGGTGTACTGGCTGGAGTCGGTGTCGGGCGGCGAGGAGGGCGAGGTCGAGGAGGGCGGCGACGGCGGCGCGCTCGCCGGTTGCCGGACGGTTGGCAGTGGCGGCGTGGGGGGAGCGGTGGCACAAGAAGAGGAGGTGGCGGTGGAGTAAGAGGGGGTAGAGGAGGTTTCGATGTCGCCGTAGACGGCGAAGAGGGCCGACGCCAAGGCCCGTCCGTTAGGCACAAGTACCTGCTTGATCAAGGGCGTCAAGAAGGTGGCAATGCGACTGGTAGGCGTGGTGAGTGCGGCAGTTGATGATGTAGTAGTGGGAGGAGAGATGCCGAATGTGTGTAGCCGCTGCAATTGCTCGGGACCACTGTACAGCCAGCCACCAAGCGATGAGAAAAGGGCTTCTCCTTCCCGAAATCACAAAATGGCGGGAAGTAGCGTACTCCAGCATATCCTCGGCGGGAATGTGGCGACGTTTGCAGGGTCTTCGCAAGCTGAGCCCCTCTTCATCTTCCGCTGTTAGCTGTCGATCAATCAATTTACGCTTTCCCGTCGTCGTCGGGGATGTGACCCAAGCCCGCACTCGCGAAAGAAAAGATGGCGAATCCATTGAATGTGCGCAACACGAGCAGTGCCCAGCACGGAGTGCTGTTTTGGCCTCAACGCTTTGTGGGCCGCAGAACAGGTTCTTTCCCTTTTGAAAGAAAAAGAGAAAAATAAGAAAATAAAAATGTTCGGCAGAGGGCCGGCGTCTTGCCCGAGGGAAGCTGAAGAAGATGTCGTGTACAGCTGGAAAGGGAGTGGGGAGGAGGAGGCAGCTGTTTTATACAAAGTCGGCGCCCACCTTGGCCCACTTCTCGAAGAGGCTGTCCACAACCTTGTTCATACCCTGCACCGTCTCCAACGCCGCGGGATACGTGCGCTACAGCAGCACGCCACGCACACCATCGAACACCCCGGTGAGGAGGCAACACACACACACACACACACACAGAACATCAGGCATTATTACAGACTTACTTAACACGCGCTGTTCTGCCTACCCATCAACAGCCCACGAAGACCGGTGGGGGGGGGACGGTGAACGTACGTCAGCGGTCGGCTCGTCGAAGATGAGGAGCGTGCCGGCGCCCTGGTCGAGCACACCGAGCAGCTTCTTATCCAAAATCATCTGAGACAGCCTGCATGCAGGCAGCACGCACGTGCATCCCATCCGAGTTAGACGTTTCATTGATGGTTGTGCCCGGGGTGGGGTGGGGTGGGGTGGAGCTTTCGAGGGAAAAGACGATTCTGTGCGCCACGTACTTCTTCTCCACGCTGTGGATGGGGAGGTCGATGATCTTGGCCACGTGGGCGATTTCGACGCACGAGAAGGGCTCGATGATGCGGCACAAGTTCTGCTCGAGCAGTGTGTCCTCAAGCTCCGACAGGTGTGTGTCAATGATTGGGTCCTTGGTGAGCTCTGTGTACGTTGCCATCTCGTAGATGTCAGTACATCCACCTCCAAGCAATAACACACACACACACGACACAGACACCGCGAGTCTTGGCTCTTGGAGATTGGCAGATGCTCCCTTGAGATCTGTACACACGCACACACACGACACACAACGGTACCGTTGGCGTATGTGGTCTTGGCC
>NW_004457712.1:1066562-1068147 GCF_000313135.1 Acanthamoeba castellanii str. Neff | reverse complement strand
GGAGTAGAGCCCGGAGTGGGCGCAGGACAGGAGGTTCTCGGAGAGGGGCTGGAAGCCCCCAGGTACGACTTCTCCAGGGCGCCCCTGTGGCGCGAGGACAGCATGATGTGCATGCACATGTCGCCGGCCTCCTTGATGCCCTTCTCGGCCATCACCCACCTGCACCACCACCACCACCACCACCACCTCGTGAGTGTTTTTCATTTTTTCGATCGAAAGACGACCAATTATGGGATGTTAAGGCGGCGCCCAATGGGGCGGCGAGGAGGGTTGTTACCTCTTTTCTGATTGGGCGAGGGCACGGGCACGGCGTTGACGAGGGAGCCGAGCAGGAGGCCCACCTCCTTGATGGAGAGCCATGCGCAGACCGCCAGGTACTGACCCTGCGGCGTCCCGGTATTCGATGTCGCTCTCGCTCTCAATCACGCCACTCACCTCATACTTCTGGGCGCACGACGCACGACACACGACGCACGACACACGACACACGACACACGACACACGACACACGACACACACGTCACACACGTCACACACGACGCGACACGCGTCAGATATGGCGGTGCGCTGGTGTGGAGGTGCGAGCGGTGAGTTCGGACCTCGGGGATGGTCTGGGCGGAGGCCCTCGGGGGCTGATGCTCGCGGACACGTGATGGGCAGCATGAGGTTGGTGGCCTTGCGGGTCAGGCAGGCCAGCAGGCGGCCGAGCAGGAGGCGCCGCCAGTCGGCGATCTGCTTCGATCCACCACCGTCGGTCGAAGCGTCGACGTTGGTGGCCTTGAGGGTCTTGAAGTTGACGTCCTGGATCATGTGTAGCGGATGGCCAGCAGCGGGGCCGTGGATGGGCGTGCGCTGCGACGCGCCCACCAGGTGGTCCGCCGACGCGCACGCGATGTGGCGCTCCAGCTGACTGATCGTTTCGCTGAAGAAGAACTGCGACTGCGGTGTGTACACACGCCTGGCTCAGTGAGCGCCACCTTAAACCGCTCAATAAGAATAATAATTGAAATGACACCAAATAGTAAATAAATAATTCTGTGGCGTACATTCGTTCGTGCGGGTTGAAGGAGGGAGCGAGTGGGCCAGATGCGGCGTGACGGACTCCTCGCTCACCTGGATGTGTACCGGCCCAGGGGCAGCACATACTACTTGGTGAGAATGAGCCTGAACACCAGACAGCCCGGTATCCGTCTCCCGGGTCTGCACACGCGGCACGGCACGGCACGACACGACACGACACGCGCCACACGGTGAGTGACTGCAGCTGACCATTGGAAAGGAATGTGCGTGGTGGAATGTAAGGCGTACGCGGGGCGGCGAGTTCATCATCCAGAGCGCCCAGCGCATGAGCGAGGCCACCTTGGCCGGGTCGTCGGAGAAGCCGGGCAGGGGCGAGGGGAAGGCGGCGAGCACCGTGGAGGCGCTGTGGCGCAGCGGAGTCGATGTCGTCCCACAGGGTCAGCACCAGCGCCGCCGTACTCACGGGCGCGTAGGCATCCCACGACGACAGCTTGCCGTAGAGCCGCCCTCCTTGTCTGCTCATCACACGCACACACCGCACACACCGCACACCGCATAATCGCAC
>NW_004457712.1:1037450-1066522 GCF_000313135.1 Acanthamoeba castellanii str. Neff | reverse complement strand
CTCCAGGGGTAATCGAAGAAAGGTGGGTACCAGGGCTCGTCTGCAAGAACAGAACAGCAAGTGGTTTACCCAGGCACCGTGGTGTCTTTTATTATTATTATTATTATTATTATTCCTTGTTTTTTGTTTGTTTGCGTATTTTGGCCCCTTTTTATTTGATTAATTGTTTGGTTTTGCATCTGGCTTCTTGTGGGTGGGTGCGTGCGTGCGTGCAGGGGGGTGCGGGTGGGGTTCACGCTGCAACCGGAGGCCGGGGTGCGCGCGGGCCAGCAGGTGGTGGTCAAGGCCAAGGTGGTGGAGGTCGGGCGGGAGGTGCCCCTCCTGGCCGCCCAGTTTGAGCGGGCCGTGGGGCGCAGCGGCCTCCTCTTCTCCCTCACCCACGCCTCGCCTGCCCTCCCCATCCTCTACCTCCACCTCTCTCTCGTCACCCGCCCCAAAGCCCTCTCCTCCTGTACAGGACCCGCCTCTCTCTCCTCTCTCTCTCTCGCCCTCTTCGTGTGTGTGTGTGTGTGTGTGCAGCGCAACTGACTTGGCCGGGGCTGGCGGTGGTGGCGGTGGCGGCCGTGGCCGCTGGTGGCAACGAACTAGTTAGCAGAGCCGACGGAGCGAAGGTGCCAGCCCGGCCCGGCCGCAGCACACTGCGACGGCGGGGCACGATCCGGGGCGGTGGAGACGACGAGGAGGGCGCCGAGGCCGTGGCGCCATGCGAGCGAGACCACGGGTCGTGCCTGGTGAAGAGCATCGGGGCCGGCCACGTCCTCGGCACTCACGACCTCCTGTGCGCCCACCCCAAGCCCTGCTCTCGCGGCCCCTACGTCGGCGCGCGCATCGTCCCCGAGTCCAACGAACTCGCCGTCTATCTCACGATCCTCGAAGTGCGTGCCATCTTGGTTGTGCGTCGTGCGTCGTGGTTAGGTGCTGAAGTGTGTGTGTGTGTGTGTGTCCGAGTCCTGCGCGAGATCACGTTACTGAGATATACATATTTCTATGTGTGTATGTATTTTCGATATATGTTGTCGACACGCACACACACACACACGCACACGCACACGCACACGCACATGCACATGCACACGCAGAGATCGTCTCACGTGGGTCCGCTGGCCTTCCACTTGGCGGCGCGGATGGTGGGTGCGGGCGGCGGGGCGACCTACTCGTCGCCGTTCTTCGTGGAGGAGGGGCTGGTGAAGAAGGACGCCCTCCGGAACGTGTGGGACCTCGTCCGATTCATGGATCGCCTCGCCAGCGAAAAGCCCGACGATAAGGGCAACAAGGGACCCGCCGCCAAACCGCTCCGCAAGGTACGCCGTCGAGCGAACGATATATATATATATATCTATCTATATATCTATAGGCCTTTCCATACGCCAGAAACCACACCATATACACCGTATACACCGTTAACAAGTTACTCGCGCCACGCGTGCAGGTGCGGAAGAGCGTGGAGCTGGATCCTGCGTGCTGGGCCTCCACCTCCGCCTCCGAACGAAAGAAGCGCGACGCCCTCATCAAGTACGCCCCTCGTGTCTAGTACGCGCCACACAGCATATCGCACACGATCTCATGCCGACGCGACACACACCAGGAGCGTGGTGGAGAAGCTGTGCGATGGGCCGTCGGGCGAGCGGCTGCTGGTGGTGCAGGACCTGTCCGGGATGACGCTGCTGCACTACGCGTGCCTGCTGCACTACGCCGCGGCCGGCCAGTGGCTCCTGTCCCACATCCCGCGGCCGGCCCTCAACATGCAGGACATGAACGGCTGCACCGCCCTCCACTGGGCCGCCCACTCGGGCGCCGCGCCCCTCGTCGAGGCGCTCCTCCGCCACGACGCGTCGCCCTTCGTAGTTGACGAGCTGGGCCACGCGCCCGCCGACTACGCCCGGCGCGAGGGTCACCACGCGCTGGTCGATCTTCTGCCCGCCGCCGCCGCCACCGCCGCCCCCAGCGGCACTGCCACCCCGCCATCCGCCGGCGCGCCGGCTCCTTCGCCATCGTCCACGTCCTCGTTGTCGCCGCCGGTACCGTCGCGACGATCCACAACCTCGTCGTCGTCGTCGCCAGCCGGAATGACATCATCATCGTCGAGCACGCCCTTGGGACCCGGGTCGTCGTCATCGTCGTCCGTGGTGGCCACGGCCGTCGGCGGCCGCCCGAGCTCTGACTTGGCCGTAGTCCCCGGCGCCTCGCCCCTCCACCTCGTACCGCGCACCTCTCCCCCCCCCCAACATGCCAAGAGCTTCTTTCTTCCGCTCATTGTGGTTGCCTGGTGACTCACGGAAAACAATGCTGTCGACAGGCGGCAAGGGCCAATGACGTGCCTCAAATCCAGAGTCTCCTAAAACAGGGCGGCGTGCCCGTCGATTCCGCCGGCGAACAAGGGTAACACACACGCACCCCCCCCCACACGCCCACACGCCCACAATCCGACATATGCGCACACAGCACACAGCACGACACGCACGACTGACATGCGCGTGTGTGCGATGCAGGGCGACTGCGTTGCACTACGCGGCGTCGGCAGGCGCGGCCAAGGCGATGGCGGCGCTGCTGGACGCCGGGGCGGAGGTGGGCCGGACCGACGGTCGGGGCGCCACCGCGCTCCACCGGGCGAGTGCCTGCGCCGTGGGCAGCGAGGAGTGCGTGGGTCTCCTGCTCGACCGAGGCGCGACTCCGTGCGCCCAGGACGAGGCCGGCGCCAGCCCGCTCCACGTGGCCGTCCTCGCCGGCCTCCCGGGCACTGTCCTCCTCCTCCTCCGACGCGGCGCCTCGCTCACCGTACACCCCCCCCCGCCCTTCGCTGTTTTTCTCTTCGATCCTTTCGCTCTGGCCGGCTGAAGCAAAATGTCGATGGGTGGCGGTGGCTGGCTGGTGGTGGCTGGTGGCTGGTGGCTGGTGGCGGCGGCGATGGTGGTGGTGGTCGGGGTGGGCGGCGCGCAGGCGGGCGACGAGGACGGACGGGCGAGCCTGCACAAGGCCGCCTACGCGGGCCACGCCGCCATCTGCCAGCTGCTCATCGACAACGGCGCTGACGTTAACGCCACGCACGCCACCCCCCAACCCAAACCCAAATGCTGACGTGGCACTGACGATTCACGTGTGTGCGTGTCTTGTGGGTCGTGTGTGTGCAGGGACGGGCGGGGCGCTACGGCTCTGCACATCGCGGCGTACAAGGAGCAGCGGACGTGCGCGGAGCTGCTGATCAAGGCCGGGGCTGACGTCAACGCGACCGACACGTCGGGTGTGTCGGCCCTCCACCACGCGTGTTTCAAGGGCAACGAGCCCTTCACCCAGCTTCTCCTCGCGGCCGGCGCTCGCGTCAATGTCGGTGACACCCACGCCCAAACGCCTCTCGCCAATGCGTACGATATATACATCGTGTGTGTGTGGCACACTCACACTCACATCACACCACACAACACCACACACTCACACACACGCACACATGCACACGCACACGCACACACTCATTCAACTCATCGCACGCACGCACGCACGCACGCCACAGGTGCTATAAGGGGAAGGTGCAGGTGGTGCAGGCGCTGCTGAAGGCGGGGGCGGAGGTGGGGGCCGGAGCCGAGGGCGGGGGCGTCACGTCGGCGTTGCACCAGTGCGCCGTGCACGGGCACGACGACTGCCTGGCGGCCCTCCTCGACCACCCGTCCTCGTCCGCCGTCGACGTCAACCTGCTCGACAAGGAGGGCTCCACGCCTCTCCACAAGGTACCCCTCCCCCCTCCCGCCCCTCCTCCAGGCAGGCAGGCAGGCTCCAACTCTGCGATCGCGGGTTGCTGGGCGGTGGGGGGGGGCAGGCGGCGTACTTCGGGCATGCCGAGTGTGTGAAGCTGCTGCTGCGGGCCGGGGCCGACGTGACGCTGCAGGACGGGGAGGGGTCGACGCCGCTCCACAAGGCCGCCTTCTCCGGGCAGGCCACCAGCGCGGCCCTCCTCATCCAGGCCGGCGCCGACGTCGAGGCGCAGGACCGCGAGGACGGCACTCCCCTCCACAACGCCGCCTTCAACGGTGCGGCCCGCCTCTCCCAAGGTTATTTATACATATAATTTTTAGGTTAACGTGGATGCTGACGTCTGCCTCTATCTGTGCGTTTCCTCTTTTTCTTTTCTTTTCACACACACACACACAAACGAAAGGGCATGTGGAGTGCGTGCGGGTGTTGCTCGGGGCGCAGGCGAACCTGATCAGCGCCGACAGCAACGGGGCGTCCCCGCTCCACCTGGCCGTCCTCAACGGCCACCGCGAGTGCGCCGCGCTCCTCATCGAGAAGGGCTCCCTCGCTAACGCCCAGGACGACCGGTGCGCCCTCTCTCTCCAACCCCTCCCACCCGCCGCACCCACCCACCTACGTCGTGTGTGCCGTGTGCCGTGTGCCGCGTGCCGCGTGCCGTGTGTGTGACCGACAACGACAAAAACAAAGGGGGATGACGGCGTTGCACCACGGAGTGGAACACGGGAGCTGCGTGGGGCTGCTGCTGGAGGAGGACGCCCTGGTCGACGCGCAGGACCACGACGGCCGCACGCCCCTCTGGTACGCCGTGTCCGACGGCTACCGCGAATCCGCCGAAATCCTCCTGGCCCACGGGGCCAACCCCCACCTCAAGGACACCACCGTATCTCTACGCCCCGCCCCGCCCCACCACACCCCCTTCCTCTCCCCTAGCGATCATTTAGTCGTCGTCGTCGTCGTCGTCGTCAGTGGTATGTGGTGAATGATGAATGTGATCTAATTTGCTCTTCTTCCTCCTTCCGTGTGTGTGTGTGTGTGTGTGTGTGTGTGTGTGTAGGGCGAGTCGCCGGCGGACGTTGCAGCGGAGGAGCTGCGGGGCGTGATCGAGGCGGCGCTCAACACGCGGTCGGCCGAGGCGCGGCGGGAGAAGAAGCTGCAGCTGCAGACGGCGATCAAGAAGTTCAACCGAAACCCGGAGAAGGGCATCGAATACCTGGTGGCCCACGGCCTCAACGAGGGCACCCCGGTCGACATCGCCCATTTCCTCCGCAACACCTCCGGACTCAACAGAACCGCCGCGGGCGACTACCTCTCCGACCTCCCCGAAATCTGTCGACTCACTCTCCGCTGCTTCCTCTCCCAGCTCACCTTCGCCGGTACGTGGTGTCTCAACCCTCGCCACCTTCTGTCCACGCACGCACGCACGCACGCACGCACGCACGCACGCACGCACGCACGCACGCACGCACGACATACAGCAGGAGACTGGACCTTGGAATGGGATGGAATTCCTGGCCGTCGTCGTCGTCGTTCTTTATGTATATACAGAATATATGTATATACATAATGTATATATATATATATGGTTCTGTAGATGATGAGGCGAGGTAACCTGGTGGCTGGTGGGTTTCTGAGCAGAGCTGAGCCTGGACGAAGCGCTGCGGGTGTTCCTGGCCGAATTCCGATTGCCGGGCGAGGCCCAGAAGATCGATCGGCTAATGGAGGCCTTCGCCGCCAAGTACTGCGCCGACAACCCGCAGTCGGTCTTCCCCAACACCGACGCCGCCTACATCCTCTCCTTCTCCGTCATCATGCTCAACACCGACGCACACAACCCCGCCATCCAACAAAAGGTTTTCGCGCGTGCGTGTCGTGTGTGTGTCGTGTGTGGTGTCGTGTGTGGTGTCGTGTGTAACAACATTTATGATAAATGTGCATATGATGGTGGGCTAAAACGATGCGCGTTTGGAAAATACAGGACAAGATGACGAAGGCCGGGTTTGTGCGTAACAATCGGGGCATCAACGAGGGCGGGGACATGCCGGAGGAGTTCCTCGGGGCCATCTACGACCGGATCGTGCGGAACGAGATCAAGATGGAGTCGCCCAACACCTCGCTCTGGGTCAAGACCGAGCGCAAGGGGTGGCTCACCAAGCGCGGCGGCCGCATCCAGACCTGGAAGCGCCGCTGGTTCGTCCTCGCCGACAACGTCCTCTACTACTTCAAGGCTCCCGACTCCTCGGCCCCCTGCGGCATCATCCCCCTCGGTACCTTCTTCCCCCCCTTTGGCTGGCTGGCCCTTCGACTGGAAGAACTGGTGCGTCGCGAACGACAGGACCCTCACGCTCACCAACGACGACACGCACACGCACACGCACACCACACACACACACCACACACAACACACACCACACGCGGACACACACGGCATACGGGATTAGGTGGGTTGATGGTGCGGCCGTGGCGGAAGAAGTACTCGTTCGAGCTGTACACGGAGGACAAGCAGCAGATCATGGCCTGCAAGATGGTCAACGGCGCAACGGTGCAGGGCCACCACGACTCGTACGTCATCGCCTCGGACAACGCCCGGGACTCAGACGAGTGGGTGACGGCCCTGCAGGCCAACATCACCTCGTCGCCCTTCTACGAACTCATCCAGCGCCGCAAGGACCGCACCACTCAGGCCCGGCCCCCGCCATCGTCCTCCTCCTCCTCGTCGTCGTCATCGTCGTCGTCATCGTCGGCCCGCGGCAGCTTCTCGTCGTCGCGCAAGCCGGCGTCGCTCAACGGCGGTTCGTCGACCGGCCACGCCGCCTCGTCGATGCCGTCGTCGGCGTCGCCGCGCGCGTCCAAGCGGCCGGCGGTAGCGTCGACCATGTTCGCGTCGTCGTTGCCGTCGCCCTCGTCGTCGGCTTCCATGCCCCTCCTCCCGGCCCTCTCCTCGTCGCCCTCGTCGCCCTTCCCCCTCCCCTCCTCCTCGTCGCCCTCCGCCCCCCACCAGCCCCCTCCACCCTCGCCCTCCGCCTCCGACAAGTCCGCCAAGTCTTCCTCGTCGTCCGCTGTGCCCGCCGTTGCTGCGACGGATCTCGACGGTGCGTCGGACGCGATGGCCGCGGACGACACGACGGCGGCGTTGGATTGGAAGCTGCTCCATTCGCTGGGCATGATGTGCGCCACGGTCTACAAGAGCGGGAAGGCCATCCGCGAGGTCTATGGCAAGCACGCCCTCATCCACAAGTCGTCCCCACCCCTACGCGCCTTCGTCGTACACAATGAGGTACAACACACACACACACACACACCCCACCCACGAGCACACACACACACACACCCACGAGCACACACCCCTACTGCGACTACTACCTACCCCCCCCCGCGTGTCGCGTGCGGAATGCTGACCATCCGTCCTTTCTTTTTCTTTTTCTTTTCTTTTCTTTTTCGGTTTCCTTTTCCTTTTGGCGACGGCCAAAAGCCGAAGAAGGCGCAGCGGCTGGTCATCGGCGGCAGCCTGGCCCCGCTGCCGCCCTCTTCGGCAGGGCGCGCGGAGGAGGACGAGGACGAGGACGTGGTGGACCCCGCCGAGCACTACCGGCTGCCGGAGCTCACCAAGCGACTGATGGCCGGCCTCAGCAAGCACCTCCGCAAGGACCTCGCCATCGAACTCGCCGGCCACGCCCTCGGAGGCGTCGCCGCCGTCCTCCTCGTACATCGCCTCTCGCTCTCTCCCTCCCTCCCTCTCCCCCCCTCCACCAATCACCGATCCCTCCTTCTCATTGACGCTGTGTGTCGCGTGTCGTGTCGCGCAGGCCGAGGCGTTGGCGCAGGCGGGCTACAAGCTCGCGATGGTGACCACCTTCGGACAGCCGCGATTCCGCTCGTCGTCGTCGCCAGGGTCGGCGTCCGGGGTGCTGCCGCTGCGGGTCGTGTCCCGCACCGACCCCGTCTATCGCCTCTTCCCGGGCAGCTCCGGCCACCACCATGGGCCGGAGCTCGTTCTGCTCCCCGATCTCGCCTTCTTCTACGCCTCACCCGCGCCCGCGCCATCGCCCTCGCCATCTTCATCGTCATCGACGACATCGCCCTCATCGGCATCGCCGCCGGCGTTGCCGACGTCGCCGCTCTCACGACGGGCGGCGGGGGCCAAGGGCAAGGAGAAGTCGGCCAGGCGCGACAGTGAAGGCGGCGGCAAGACGGCCAAGGAGGAGAAGAAGAAGAACAAGAAGGACAAGAAGGACAACCACCGGAGGGACCGGAGCCCGTCCCCCGAGAAGAAGGAGAATCGGAGCCCGTCGCCACCCACATCGCCGGCGTCGGCACTGGAGGCGGCGGCGGGCGAGGAAGATGACGTGGAGACCTCGGCGGAGCACCGTATGGAGAGCTACCTCCGCAACCTCAAGGCCAAGGTCCGCGGCACGCCGTATCGCGCCCACCTCCTTACGTAAGCGTTGATCATCCAGGAAACCAACCGCACGCACCACAACGACGACGACGACCCTCACCACAAGGAGAGAGCCGAGGACCCACGCGCTTTCAAGAAAGAGACGGCTCTGTCGAACACATGTACCACCATCCACGAATGAAAGCAAACCAAATATCAAATAAAAGTTTACTTTGAAAACTGACGCAGTGAGCGCACCACCACCGGCCTCGTCGTCCTTGATCACAATGCGTCCTCTCAACCTCGCTTTTTCGTGGGCAACATGGTTTACTCATTCGTGATTCTCTCTCTCTCTCTTCTCGTTACTTGTGGGTGTTGAAGGTCATGTTCTCGGCTCCCGCCACGTTGTACAGGAAGCGATCCATGTTCGGCGGCAGCTTGCGCGCCTGCAGGCCCTGCGTGGGGGAAGGTTGTCGCCATTGGATACCCCCGGTTGCATGTAGTGATCACCCCCGCCCCCTCCCCCCACACACAGCCCACTTTCCAACTTACCTCGAGAGTGATGTACTTGTTGCCGTCCTCGTGTTCGACGCGCAACGCCGCCAGCTTGGTCAGCAGCTCCTTCGTCCGCACCGCCACCTCCTATTCACCCGCAGACAGCCACGCACGCGAAGGGCAATCAAGCGTCCATACCTTGTCGTGTGTTTCGCGTGTCGTGTCGTGTTGCGTTGTGTTGTGCGTGTGCCGTGAGCGTTGTGTACCTTGATGATGGCCTGAGCGGAGACGTCGGGGTCGGCAGCGGCCTGTAGGAGGTAGGTGGCGAGGTCCTTGTGGAAGGCGCCCATCTTGAAGTCGGGTGCGGCGTGGTCCATGACGCGCACGGTGCGCTGGTCGAGGTCGACGAGGACGTCGTAGAGGTCCGGCAGGGCGCGCACGCCCGGGTCGGTGAAGCCGGCCACGAACACGCCGGCCTGCTCGAGCTCGGCCAGCTGTGAGTCCGGGTCGAGTGTGACCCACGGCCGGAGCAGGCGGCCGCTCCAATCCTGGCGGTGCCACACGAGCGCCGGCAGGCCCCGCACGGCCGCGAGGACGTCGGTCACCGCCGCGCCGTAGACCGCCACGCGCTTCTTCATCAGCAGCGCTGTCCACACCACGATGAACTCCACGCCCAGGGCCGGCACCAGGTGCTTGATGTCGCTCACCAGCAGCGCCTTGCGCGGGTCGTGATCCGCCGCCACGAACCCGGCCGGCGCGTACCGCCCCTTGATCTGCACCGACAGAAAGCACTCCAGCAGCTTCGGCGGCGACGCACCCGACCCCGACGCGCCCGTGGCGGCGTTGACCATGGCGCGGAGGAGCGCCTCGTAGCGCTCCGGGTTGAAGCCCGTGCTGCTCACCACCACCGCCACCCACACCATCGTACCACCACCACCACCACCACCACCCGCCTCCTTCCCGTCCGCCCCCTGGATGTACACCCACGACCTGATTGACAACCGTCAGCGCAAGTCGTGTCGCGTGTGTGTGCGTGTAGCGCGTAGCGCGTAGCGTGTCGTTGCTGTGCCGTGCCGTGCCGTGTCGTGTCGTGTCGTGTCGTGTCGTGTCGTGTCGTGTCGTGTCGTGTCGTGTCGTGTCGTGTCGTGCGGTGCCGTACGTCTTGTATTTGGTGAAGATGAAGGGGTGGGGCGGCTGGTCGTCGGTGGCGGCAGCTTCGGCGTCGTCGTCGGTGCGCTGCTGGTGGCGCGCCGCGAGCGCGCCCGCAGCCAGGATCGTCACCCACTGCTCCAGCGCCGTGCGCAGGCCCTCCTCCGCCGCGGGGTACACCCTGTGCAGCGCACGACACCACAGCGGCGAGAAAAAAATCGATCAAAATATAAATATCTGTATCACGATATTAAAATAAATAACAACAATACATACAACAATATGGCACAAAATGTATTGTAATCATTGATTTTTAAAGTTGCCACGTTACACATTCAATTTGAAAAATCGCGTTTGGAGTGCGATTGGTACCAGGTGGTGAGGAGGTCTTCGTTGCGGTCACGCTCCAGGAGAGCCACACACTCCAACGTCTCGGCAGCCGGCGCTGCCATGATAAAGTACAAAGTTTGTGCCTAATGAGCCCCTCGAAATCTTGGACGAAATCTTCTTTTTCCTTTTCTTTTGCTTTCGTGTTTTCCTTTTTGCCTCTCCCGGCAGGGGGGGCAAGCTGCTCGTTCTACTTGCTCGTTCTTTCGCGCGAGAAAGCCGGAGGAGGGTTGCCTCTCAACGTCCGTGCTTGAGGGCATCGAGGAGTCGGCGCTTGAGCTCGCCGAGAGTGCCTGCACGTACGTGCGTCCGGATGGCCTCGAAGAACAGGCTGTACTGGTGCGTGTTATGACTGTGTCGTTGGTCGTGTGTCGCGTGCCAGGAGCGCGCCCAGGAAGTGCGTGAGAACAGGAGCGAGCGAGGGGGGGGGCACATCACGACCACGCACGAGAGCTTCCTTCAAGAGATGAGGGATGGGATGGGATGGGATGGGATGGGATGTGGTGGGCTGTGTGTGGGGGGGGTACATGTTGAGGAGGACGGAGGCCAGCATCTCGTGGGTGGAGAGGAGGTGGTGGATGTAGCCGATCGAGTGGTGGGTGCACGTGTAGCACTCGCACCCCAGCGAGATGGGCCGCGGGTCCAGCTTGTAGGCCCGTTCCCGCACGTTCACCTTGAGCGCGTCCTCCATGTAGGGCCGCCCCACCTGGATTTGGACCCCACCTGGGCAGTGCATTTGGACGGGGGCCGACCGTGCGCGGTGAGATCTCACCACCATTGGCCACACTTTGCGAAGCGAGGAGAGGCCCGAGAAGGAGCGCACCTTCGGCGGCGGCGGCGGAAACGCCGAGGAAGGAAAAGTTGAGGGCCTGGCCAAGCTCGGTGGCCATGGTCGGGTAGGCGCTGTTGATGAGGTCCACGCCCTGCTCCACGCACTGCAGGACCTCCAGCGGGGCGCCCACACCGGCCACCATGCGCAGGTGGTGGGGCGGGAGCTCCTTCTGCGCCGGGACAACCGATTGTTTGATTGTCGCGCGTCAGCGCTGCAATTGTTGCGACACACCGCAAAGGAGGGGTGGCGACGTACGACGATGGCGGCAAGGAGGGTCTCGCGCTCGGCGAACGACTCGCCCAACCCGAAGCCAGAAAGCAGGAATCCTGCGGTGCAGCGTTGATGATGGTTGTGGTGCGTGGCGGTGAAAGCGACGTCAATTCTCCAAAAGAGAGGTGAAATGTGCAAGGCCACCGCCCGCCGCCCCCATTCTGCATCACGCACCGTCGACATTGCGCTTCACCGTCTCCTGCGCCGATCGCACGCGCAGGTCAACGTGCCTGCCCCCGCCCACCACGCCCAACACCCGCATTCCGCTCTCCTGGCACGCGGAATTCCGCACATTCCTATCAGCTCATAGTTGTGTGCGGTCATCGTGGCGCCACGGTGCGGTGGGCTGGTGGGCGGTGGTTGGTGGGTCCACACGCAGGTCACCACACATGCTGATCAGAGCACACCACCAGCCACCACCACCTCCGTACCCGGGGTAATCGCTGGAGGCAGGTGTCGAGCCACTGGAGGGTGAGTTCGTGGGCCTTTTGGGTCTGCTTGCGCGAGGACAGGCACGAGATCTCGGGCGCGAGGCTCGCGAAGGCGTCGGGGCCGAGGGCCAGCACGTGGTCCATGTAGGCCGCCACGCCCACCACCGTGCGCCCGCCGCCCGTGCGCACCGCCACGCCCTCCTTCGCGATCGTGCCCTCCTCGTGCGCCGTCACCTCCCGCAC
The DNA here is from genome assembly GCF_000313135.1 of Acanthamoeba castellanii str. Neff. Taxonomy (NCBI): domain Eukaryota; phylum Discosea; order Longamoebia; family Acanthamoebidae; genus Acanthamoeba; species Acanthamoeba castellanii. Next base: position 1,054,596 of record NW_004457712.1, on the reverse strand, counting down.
TGCGCAGCCGCCCCTCTCCGGAGCAGCACCACCATCAGCAAAAGCTGCGAAATAAATACGCAACAACGCACGCACGCACGCACAACGCCGACGACGAGCTGCACACGCCACCAGGAAGTGGAGCGGAAGCAGAGCGGCGGCGGCGCACCGGTGAGGAAGAAGGAGTGGTCCGGATCGACGACAAAGGCGCCCACGCCCTTCCCGAAGCCCCGCAGCGCCGCCGTGTCCGGATAGCTGGTGTGTTCACCCAGACACGGGTGTCGAATCCGCCATCAGCAACCCACCTTAAGGTGGTTGAACGAGACGAAAACAACACCAACAACAACAACAACAAAGCCAAGGGGGGGAAGGGGCGCACAAGTCCTGGAGTGGCAGCTGGAGGGCGTCGAGGTGGGGCACGCGGGCGAGGAGGTCCGGGGTGAGGTGTGGCACGCAGCCCTTGCGCGTGGCGGGCAGCCACCCCGGAGTCGCCACCTCGCCCCGTCCGGGTTTTACCGCGGCGCGCCCGAGCCGCGGACCCACCGCGGCAGCAGCCTCGTGGACCACCATGAACCAGGGGTGGGGGTCGCTGGCCCCCGCCATTGTTACCTGCTGTGCCTCTTCTTCTTCCATCTTCTTCTACTTCTTCTGCCAAAAAGAATGGGGCTTCTAAATTGTAAATAAAATAAATTGTGACAATAAAAACAGGAAATGCTGGAGGAAAATATGAAGCGGAAGAAGAAAGCCGGAAATCAGCCGTGCAAATCAAAACTCCAACTGCGCAGCAAGCCGGTCGCGCATCATTCATCCAGGAGCCCCACCAGCAATCAAAATGGTAACCACAGCCTCCTATGTGTGCCGCTAATTTACTATATACCATTTACCATTTACCTTCAACAATTTTCGTAAATAATCCATCACCCGAGCAGAAGGTGAAAACGATTTCCCGTAATGAGGCGGAATTCACGAGGGAGAGGAAGGTGGATTTGGTCCGCATGCAGCGCAATGTGGACCCGGCCCAGCACCCCTTCGAGAAGCCGCGAGAGTACACGCGTGCCCTCAATGCCGTGAAGATGGACAAGATCTTTGCCCGGCCCTTCGTGGCCGCCCTCAACGGCCACAGCGACAGCGTTTTCTCCCTCTGCCGCCACCCCGACTCCCTCACCCACATCTTCTCCGGCAGCTGCGATGGCGGTACCTCCACCCCGCTCCATGTGCGCGCGGTGCTGCGGTGCTGCGTATACGTGGTGTGCCAACGGGCTGTGCTGATGAGAAGTCGTCGTCGTCATGGGTGTACCAGAGCTCAAGGTGTGGAATTTGGCGACGCACGCGTGCCTGGCCACGCTGCCGGCCCATCGCGGGTTCGTGCGCGGTGTGGCGTTGGGCCACGGCAACTCGTCGGTCATCACCGTCGGCGACGACAAGGCCATCAAGCTGTGGCCGATCTCCCTCGACGGCCTCCGTAACGGCCTCCCCGAGGATATCCAGGTGCGCGCCTCATCTTTCTACCACACACACGCACACAACACACACACACACAACACACAACACACAACACACAACACACAACACACTTACCTCAATTCGGTGCGGCCACTGTTTTCTCACATTTCGCGCTCCTCCTCCTCCTGTTGGTTGCTGGTGGCTGGTGGTGTTGCGGCAGCCCCTCACCACCTTCCTGGGCGAGCACGCCTTCTCGGGGATCAGCCACAAGGCCAACCAGCCCATCTTCGCCACCTCTGGCCCGGTCATTCTCCTGTGGGACGAGACCCGCGGCTCGCCCACCGCCACCTTCGAGTGGGGCTGCGACAGCGTCAACGCGGTCAAATTCAATCCCATCGACCAGGACGTGCTCGCCTCGCTGGCCTCCGACCGCTCCCTCGCCTTCCACGACGTTCGCGCCTGTACGACGCTCCCCCCCCCAGCCACCATCTCGATGCGATGCCTCCCTGCCACAGGGGGTGTGTGTCGTGTCGTGTGTATCGTGTGTGTTCCCTGGTCCTGCTGGTGGTGCTCACGCTCTCTCGGGACCGCATCACTTGTGCTGTGCGATGCTGTGCAGCGACCCCGATCCGCAAGGTGATCATGACGATGCGGGGCAACGCCGTGGCGTGGAACCCCATGGAGGCCTTCAACTTGTCGGTCGCCAGCGAAGATCACAACGTGTATACATTCGACATGCGACGACTCGATACTGCCCTCAACGTGCACCAGGACCACGTACGTCTCTCTCTCTCTCTCTCTCCCCCCCAACCTTCATCATCATCATCATCATCTCTCTCTCTCTCTCTTGAGGAGCCTCTCCTGGGCCGGTTCTGGTGTTGTGCGCTCAAGCAGGAGCTCCGTATGGATCGGTGGCGCTCACCACCGTTTTTGGCCGTTGCGCGCAACAGGTGGCGGCCGTGCTGGACATCGACTACTCGCCGACGGGCGAGGAGTTCGTCACGGGCTCCTACGATCGCACGCTCCGAATCTTCCGCCGCTCCGAGGGACGTAGCAGGTATGACACGCCGGCTTGCAATTGTAAGAGGCGTGTGTTGTCGTGTGTGCTGCAGCGGCTGACGTGGTGGTGGTGGGTGGTGGTGGGTGGCAACGCGCGCGCGTTTGCAGGGAGGTCTACCACACAAAGCGGATGCAGAGGATCTTCTGCGTGCGGTTCACGGGCGACTCGCGGTTCGTGATGTCGGCGTCAGACGACACCAACATTCGACTGTGGAAGGCCAACGCGGCCGACCCGCTCAAGGTGCTAGTGCCGCGCGAGAAGAAGAAGATGGAGTACCAGGAGAAGCTCAAGGCGCGATACCGCCACCTGCCCGAGATCCGCCGCATCGACCGCCATCGCCACCTGCCCAAGGCGGTGCATGGCGCTACTCGCCTCAAGAGCGTCATGAAGAAGGCCGAGCAGCGCAAGGAGAAGAACCGCGCGGCCCACTCCAGCCAGGACACCAGGCCCGTGCCCGAACGCAAGCGCCACATCGTCGAGGTCCAGCAGTGAACGGTTATGCGCATGTGGGTCTCCTCTCTCGTGACGGCAAAAAATAAATTAGAAAAATATTAGATAATAATTATTACTGCGTAGATTAACGTTAACAATTAAACAACGGAAAAAAGAGGAGAGAGAGAAATGGCGACGTCAGAAGGAGAAGATGGGGAGATCATGAGAAGGCGGCGACGTCTGATTTTGCAGAACTTTTATGGGGCGGCAGAGGCAGAGCAGGAGAAGCAGGCCGCCCCCGACCCGGCCAGCATAGATAATGCGGCATTTGATCCCGATCGCTACTTCGAGCGGCTACTCAGGTCACAGGGCGTGCGGCGCCTGTTGAAGACCGACCAAAGCATGTTGCGGGACATCAAGAAGCTTGACAGCGACATGAAGACCCTCGTCTACGAGAATTACAACAAATTCATCAGCGCCACAGACACCATCCGCGACATGAAGAGCAACGTGGAGAACATGGAGGAGGAAATGCAGCGGCTCACCGCCAACATGGACACCATCACCCTCGTCTCTGACGACATCACTGCCACCCTCGCGCCCAGACGGTGCGCCCTGCGCGCTCCCGTGCTTTTCATTTGTGCGTGGGGCCACTCACTCTCACAGCCGCGGTGGTGGCGGTGGCTGGCGTGGGGCCGCGCGCAGGGAGAAGCTGCACGAGCTGAGCGGAGTGTACCGACTGCTGAAGAAGGTACGACTCGGAGATCTGCGGGCTATGCATGTGCGGCTTTGGTCACGCTCACCCCGGCGGCCGCCACATTCGTGTGTCGTGTGTCGTGTGTCGTGTGTCGTGTGTCGTGTGTCGTGTGTGACAGCGCCAATTCCTGTTCGATCTGCCCCGACGTCTCAAGCGTGCGCTCGAGGTGCGCTCAACTCGACCCCCACCGGTGGCTCACCACTCACTTCACTAACGCGTCGACCTCCCCCCCCCAAACGATTGCGGCTGGTTGTTGCTTGTGGGCCATCCGCGTGGCCGTGGGGGGGGGGATGATGTCGATGACGGTGGTGGCTGGTGGTGGTGGCTGGTGGTGGTGGCTGGTGAGTGATTGCAGGTCGGGTGGTACGGCCAGGCCGTGGAGCACTACAAGCGTACGCACGGGGTGCTGCGGAAGTACTCCTCGATCCCCTCATTCCGCACCATCCTCCAGGAGTGCGACGAGATTGTCGCCACCCTTCGCCTCCGCCTCCGCCTCGTCCTCGAATCCAACGTACCCACTCCTGCGGCGGCGGCGGCGGCTGCTGCTGCTGCTCCACTGTGGAGTGGCACCTTATGGCCATGCCGCGTGTTGTGCGAGCCATCAACCCGAGTCGGATCGTAAACCAACCCTGACCAATCAACCAACAGGAAGATCTCAATGCGGTGGCCGACGCTGCCGGCCTGCTGATCGACCTCGGTGAGTCCCCTGCTGACCTCCGCTCCAGCTTCCTCTCCGGGTACGGCACAACAACACGCGACACGGGCACGAGCACACGCGCGCGCGCGGAATATACGCACCACTACTCACAAAAGGCGCGTGTGGGGGTGGGGTGGGGGTGGGGGTGGGATAGGATGGGCAAGCAGCTCGAGCTGAACCTGTCCCATTTCGAGCAGCTGGCCCTCGACCGCAGCCTCCGCCGAAAAGAGGCAGCACAGCAGCAGCAGCAGCAGCAGCAGCAGCAGGGTAGTGGTAGTGGCGGCGGCGGCGTGTCCTCGCCCCAAACACCACAGCCGCAGCCCTCCGCTGTTCCGCCCGCCAGCGACGGCGGCAACCCGTTCGGCGAAGACGAAGAAGACGAGGAGGAGGAGGAGGGCGAAGGCGAGGAGCGGGCGAGGGAGCTGGAGGAGCGCGAGAAGCAGGCCCGGGCGGAGGCCCGGGAGGAGCGCGAGCTGGAGGAGGTGGTCGGGTTCGTGCGCGAGGTGGACGGGTCCTTCCTCAACCTCTTCCTCCGCTTCAGCGACGCCTACCAGGGCCTCTTCGTGCACCGGCCCGACACCTCGCCCGACGACCGGGCCGCCGCCCTCGGCCTGCTCGACGACTTTGCGCTCGCCCTCTTCCGCCGCTATCTCGCCCTCGTCCGCACCCACCTCCTCGTGCGCCCTCCCCATCCACACACACCCCGCCGCCGCAGACCTGGGCTGCCCATCATTCACCACATTGACGTGTGTGCCGTGTGTGCCGTGTGTGCCGTGTGTGCCGCGTCGCGGGTGGGGACGCGCAGGAGAGCACCAGCCAGGCGAGGTATGTGGTGGAGGGCCTGCGCGTGGTGCGCGAGGATCTGCTGGGGCTCAGTGAGCAGCTGGAGGAGCTCTCCCTGCGGCACATTTCCTCGGACGTCATCACCAAGACCGTGCAGAAGCTCATCGAGCAGCGCTTCCAGCACGCCAACGCCGCCATCCACGGTAGACCACCGCCGGCGCCATCTTACACCTCTTCTCCTTTTCCTTCATCTCTTCGTTTTCGTTTTCCCCCTCTCTCTCTCTCTCTCTCCTCCTGCTTCTTCTGCTTCTCCTGCTTCCCCGGTGGGGAGAGGAACTGGGGGCTGATGTGGCGGGGGCGTGACGACGGTTACGGCGCGATCGTGTGCACCCGATGGGTCGTGCGTGACCGGTCTGAGCAGACAGTGTGATGAGCGTGATGGAGCTGGCCGACTCGGAGGGCGGCGATCGCAAGCTGCTGCGGCAGCGCGACGGGCAGCAGGTGGCGGAGGTGTGGAGCACCATCACCCACACCATCACCGGCCAGGTCGAGGCCTACTTCCAGCAGCTCAAGGCACGTCCCGACAGACGCGGGTTGGAGTGACGCACGCGCACGCACACGCACACACCGGCGTCACGAGTAAGGCCTTCTTAACCGGACGGACATCGCCGTGGTGGTGGTGGTCGTGGTGGTGGTGCTGGTGGTGCTGGTCGTGGTGGTGGTGGTCGTGGTGGTGGTGGGTGGTGGTGGGTGGTGGGTGGTGGTGGCTGGTGGCTGGTGGGGGAGATGTCGCAGGTGCTGTTCGTATCGACAGCGTCGACAGATTTCCTGGGGCAGCACAGCAGCGCCTTCTTCACCAAGACGGTGGTCAACGCCCAGCAGCTGCTCCTCCAGGTGCTTGCGCTCATGGCCCCCTTCCATGACGACGGCGCCTCCACCTCCGCACCCGCCGCGCCCCACGCCTCCCACAAAAGGTGCTCCCACAACACGACACACATGACACACACGACCCCCCGCGCCTTTAGGCTGGCTGGTGATAATGTGGCCGGTGGCAGATTGCCCGGGGTGTGTGCGATGGAGCTGGCGCGCGTGTGCGTGGAGCTGGAATCGTGGGGTGTCGCCCACATCCAAGGCATCGTGCAGCAGCTCTCGGCTTTGGTTGCCCACCACCACCACCATCACCAGCAGCACCAGCACCAGCACCAGCACCAGCACCAGCAGCTCCATAGCGAGACCCCGGTACGTACCTCGCCCATATATGGGCACGCCTGGATCACACGCACGGCACCTCCGCAATCGCTCACTCTTTCACTCCACTCACTCGCTCCGCTCACCACCCGAATGTGCCTCAGCAGTTCGCCGTGGCCGATCTCCAGAAGCGACTGGCGCACGTTTCACGCAAGCTCCTCGCCCACTACGTCAAGTGTCAGGTACACCCGCTGCTGCCGATCACTCATCTGGCCCATGCGTGCGGTGCGTGCGGTGCGTGCGGGTGGATGGCTCACGTGTCTTTGGTTCCGTTGTTGGCGGTGGCGGTGGCGCGTGTATCGGGGGGGGGCTGCGTGTGTGTGTGTGTGTGTGTGGTAGGGGGACAAGCTGTCGCAGATGGTGCGCCAGGCCATCCTTACCCCCAACTGGCTCAAGGCGAAGCTCCCCTGCGACATCCGCCCCGTACGAGCCTCCTCCCCCGCCCCCATCCGTGCGTTGATCGACCAGTACTGCTGGGCTCCTGGCGCTGCGATATACGTCTGGTCTGACTGCACGCACCACACACACACACACACACACAATCGCGCGCGCCCAGGGCATGGAGATGCTGGTGGACGAGGTGCGACAGATGGCCGCCGAGGTGGGGCAGGTGTTCGACCAGACCGCCCCGACCGAGCTCTCCTCGAGCGACCTACGGGCCTCCCACAGTCGTGACGGTACCATTCACCACTTCTTCTTATGATCTCTCTTTCCGTGGCTCCCCGTCGGCATGCGGCGATTCACTACTGACGCGTTCTGTTCGGCCATTTGTTGGTGGTGGTGGTGGGTGGGGGGGGGCTTAAGCGCGGGTGCGTGCGTCGCGGTTCGAGCTCAACATCGGGAACCTGTTCGAGAAGAAGGTGCAGATCTTCGGCGCGGTCGCGGGTGACCGGGATTCGATCATGCTGGGCATCCTCAAGATCTGCCTCAAGTCGCTGCAGGAGTGCGTTCGCCTGCGGACCTTCTCCCGCAACGGCTACCAGCAGATCCAGCTCGACCTCTACTTCCTCGCCCACTCCCTGCGGCCCCTCGCCGCCAAGGACCAGCCGTACGCGCCCTCCTCCTTTCTTACTTACTTTTCTTCTTGATTTATTTCTTTATTTTAATAAATTAATTCCTTACCTTCTTTGGGGGGGGGTTGGGCAGGTTGTTCAACCGCCTGTTGGACGAGATACTGAGCAGTGCCGGGGAGCGCTGCGTCGAAGCCCAGCCGGCCATGGAACTGAGCGTACGTTTTGCTGCTGCCTTGCTCGGGGCAGCTCTGCTCAGCAGGTTCGTCAGAGAAACCCATCCCCTCACAACAACCTTTTCCACACCACCAGGCCATTGAGAGCATCTGCCAACGCAAGCTCCATTCTGTTCTGAAAGTGTAATGTGGTCAACAACTACCAACAACAACTACAGATGGCACGCAATGGGTCCAAGTACAATGATGGCAATGGGCCTGGCCCTGGCCCATAAAGTTTGTGTTCTTTGAACCTCCCTTTTTTTTGTTTTTTGGGGTTTAAAAACTATTAGAAGCGCCAACGGTTGTTGCAGTTGGTGCACTGGACGAAGGTGGTCATGGGTTCGTCAGCGGAGCGCGTCTGGAGCTGGTAGTAGGTGCACTCCCGCTTCTTGCACTTGTGGCAGCGGAACATGTTGGTCGTCGCTTGCTTCTGGCCGCCGCGGATGGCCTCCTTCAGGCAGGCCTCCTCCAGCGCCTTCCTCTGCTCCTGCAGCTCCTTGCTCGCCAACTCCTGCGCAAGTGCCAGCGCGGCGCGGTGAGGGCAGAGCTGACAGCCAACAACCGGGGGGGGGGCGAGAAGGTTGCAAACCTGGGATGTCATCTGGCACAGGCGCTCGGGGGAGATGTGGCCGTTGAGAACGCCAAGCCGGAGGTCGTGGTTCTTGACGTTCTTGAGGTTCATGAAGAGCTGGCGGAACTTGGCCTTGTAGTTGGGGTTGGTCTCTCCAAAGAGCTTAAACATCTCCGCCTCGATGTCGAGCGCCAGCTCGAAGTAGTCCGCATCTGCACCAGCACCATCACGACGAAGCAGAAGCGTCGTAGCGGGTCGGCAGCGGCAGCGACAGAGAAGCGGAGAGGAGGAGGAGGAGGAGGACTATGCAGTGGGTGGGTGGGTGCGTACCCGATTCCGACTGCTCGAGAGCTTCGGCGAGCATCTCGAAGCACTTCTGGCGCGTGGCGTCGTTGAGCTTGATGGGTGCTGGTCGCTTGGTCTCGGCCTTCGGGGCGGCGGCGGCGGCGAGCGTGGGCGAGGTGGGGATGGGGCTCATGGCGAGGGAGGGGGACGTGGTGGGAGTGGTTCTCTTGCGAGGCGTGACGGTCAAGGGCCTCTCCTGTTTGATGGGGGTCCCGCTGCCATTAATAGTGGTGGCGCCGGCGCCATCTTCGGCCTTGATTTTCTTGGGCGTGCTGGGCGAAGAGGGGGCTGCGGTGGTGGTAGTAGTAGTAGTAGATGAAGAGATGGAGGGGGTGGGCGAAAGAGGCGCCTCCTTCTTAACGGGGGCGGGGGAGGTAGAGGAGGAATTGGAAGGGAAATTGGGCTTCGTGGGGGTTTGATCTGCCACTGCCTTCTTCCATTTCGTGACCAACTTGGTGGCTTCGCCCGCCAAGGTTGTGTTTTCATGCTTCCTCAACTTGCCCACGGCCAGACCAATCTTCGTTTTCTGTACATCCCCGGTGGAATTCGTTAAATCTTACCCAATCCAATCTCAAATCTTGTTGCATTGAATGGTGGATTGGTGCAAGATGTACCCCGAGAGAATCCACGGTGATGGTCACTCGATCAAGTGCACGAATGACATCGAGTGCCTCATTTTCGTCTGCATCGGTGATCGCCTTCTCAAGCTTCTTCTTCAGTCGTGCGAGCTCTTCCATGTGTGCCTCGTGATGTCAGGTGGATCAGGAGACACAAAACGGCCAACGAAGTTTTGTACCCGCTTTCTCTTTCTTCTTCAACGGAACCAGAGAGAGAGAGAGGAGAGCGAACAGAAGACGAAGAAGATGTATTTACAGGAGGAGGAGGATAAGAGACATGCGTAGGTGAGGTATCTACAAACGATCGATGGGGAGAGGTGGGGTTATATGCTACACGCGCAGGGAGGCTCCCCGGGGGGGGGGAAGGTACTTACAACAACAACAAGAAGAAAAGAGAGAGATTGGAGGGGGGGGGATTGCGGGCTGCCTCTACAGCCCGCCGTTGGGGGCGTCCGGGGGGGGGGGGGCAGGGCTAGATAGAGGGCAGCAGCTCCGAGGGGAGGTCGAGGAGGCGCGACGAATTGAGCTGGTCGAACTCGAGGGGCTCGATGGGCGCCAGCTGCTCGAAAGGCGTCGAGTTCTGGTCGAACGGGTCGAGGGCCACCGCGAGCGCTTCCTCGTCGCCGTCGCTCGATGTGCGGTGGTGGCCGGTGGAGGTGTGCGCAAACACGAAATGTCGCAGTTCGGCCGAGAGGCTGTCCTCGTCTTCGAACAACGGCTCAGCCTTGACGGGGTGTGCCTGGTGGTGCTGCTGCTGGTGGTGGTCGAGCGCGGAGGGCTCCGGCTTGACGACTGGGTGGAGGCGACCGTTGTGAGCAAAGGGCGCATGGTGGCGGTGGTGGTCCGCGCTGTCGCTTCCGTCGGGGAACTCGGAAAAGCGATCGAGAAGCGGCGACGGCAGGCGGGAGCCGTGGGCGCTCGTGCAGGTGCTGCGCGTCGTCGTCGTGCTCGTGGCCAAGTCGTCGGACGAGGGTCCGCACGAGTGGAGCAGCAGCTGGTCCTCCTCGCTTCCCACGACGTCCTCCATCAGTGCAGTCGAGTGGCGCTTGCGGCTGTGCGATGGCGCGCCGGCGTGTATCGTCGGCAGAGGGGGGTACGCGGCGGTAGAGGGCAGCGGTGGTGACGAGGGATAGGCCGACGTCGAAGTGATGATGGCGGCGGAGGTGGGAGACGAAGCGGGTGCCGACTCTAAGCAACCGGCAGCCGCAAAGTGGTGGTGGGAGAACGGGTGGCGGGGGTGGTGGTGGCGGTGGTGGTCGTGGTGGTGGTAGAGCGACTGGTAGGCGGAGGAGGGCGACCGGTCCTGGGCGTCGGGGTCGACCTTGGGCTCTTTGAGCGGCGCCGACGCCGTCCGAGCGCGCTTCCTGGGCCGCGACGACCCGACGCCGCCGGTTACCGACGTGACCGCGCCGATGTCGGGCGACGACGAAGCTGACGTGCAAGCCGACGACGAGGCCGACCCAGAGCCCTTCTTGTCCTTGTCCTTGCCGGTGGTGGCGGCTGCGGCGGTGGCGGTCCCGGAGGCGGAGGCGTCCTTGAGGTGTAGCTCCTGGGAGCCGTCGGTGTGCTTGACGAGGACGTACTTCTGTAGTTTGGAGTTCCAGTGGTTCTTGATGGCGTTGGGCGTGCGGCCGGGCAGCAGCTTGGCGATCTCCACCCACCGGTTGCCGAGCCTCTGCTGGGCCTCGAATATGATCTGGTCCTCCTCGGCCAGCCACGCGTCCCGCTTGATCGCCGGATTGAGGTTGTTGTACCACCTACCCCCCCCCGAAGGCACACACGACACACACACCACGTCAGCAACCGTTCGAGGCACGTGCCCAACGGGGAGAGGGAGGGAGGGGGCAATTGGGGTGGTGGTCGTGGTGGTCGTGGTGGTGGTCGTGGTCGTGGTCGGCGTACCGCTCGCGGCACTGCTTGCCGATGCGGCCGCCGAGCTCCTTGGCGATGAGGGCCCAGGTCTTGGGGCCGTAGATGGAGACGTACTTGCGGAGGAGCTCGTCCTCCTCCTTGGTCCACGGACCCTTGACCAGCTGCGGGTTGAGGACCTTCTGCCAGCGGTGGAGGCACTGCACGTTGGTGCGCCCGTGGAAGTACGACGCGATGGTCTTCCAGTTCTTGCCCTTGTGCAGCTCCACCGCGCGGCGCAGCAGCTCGTCCTCCTCCTTGGTCCACTTGCCCCGCGACGACCGCCGCACCGTCTGCTTGCTGTGTGTGTAGTGTGGGCGTGGGCGTGAGAGAGAGAGTGAGAGGAGAGAGCGAAAAAAAGAGAGGGGGGGGGTGAGCGGCGGAGATGCGAAACAGGAGAACAGCCAACCAGTCGACGCCAAATTAATATAACCGCGACGCCTGTTGGACCAACAAGGAAGAGCACGCTCGCACCTTTTGCTCGACTGCTTCTCGCCGCCGGGAATGATGGCCGAGCGTTCGAGGTCATCGTCGTCGCAGTCCAGCTCGTCGTCATCTTCGCAGTCGTCCAAGTCGTCATCTTCGTCAAAGTCATCAAGCTGGCCTCGACTGGTCCGCTGCTCGAGCTTGACGCACAGGCTCAGAAGATGGGGATCGCACGGTTCATTATCGTCGTCGTCAAGCTGCGCTAGCTCCATCGTCGATAGTTTGCCGCAGCGTAAGGGCTCCATGAACGTTCGTACTTTTGAGGTGGTGGTACTTCGGCTGCTTCTCGATTGAAGGATGGGAAGATGGGATGGAATCTCTGGCCTAGATCCGCCTAGGTCATAAGAAGAAGAATAACCCAACTGACGGCCGGCTGTGTAGGCGCGAGGTGAGGTGGAGAAGTGTAGGGCGATCAACGGCCGTGCAGTTGGTGGGCCGACCGTTACGGCGGCACGAAGGCGGGAGAATGGGTTGGTGGCGGGAACAAGGGGGGGAGCTGCCGGCGGTGACCGTTGGGCGTGGCTTGCGCGCGAGGAAGGGAAGTTGAAAAAATGACACACAAACGGCTAGCAACTTCCCATTGGCCGTGCGATGGGAAAAAATCAAATGGCCACCAATTTTCCCCAATCTCCCCACCTAATTAACTCCGCGCAGCTACACACCCACAAAACGTACAGCTTTAGTGCACAATTAGCCGACAACTGTCACTGGGTGCGCAGCTTTTTGGCGGGAGCGTCCTCCTGGTGGTCCGTTGCTGCTGTTCCCGGTGGTGTCGCCAGGACCCCCACGCCTACGCCGCTGGGTTGAGGGTGGATGGCCGGTCCGCTGGCTGGCGTCGCCGGGGCGGGTGTGCCGCCGCTGGTGGCCACCGTTGCGGTTTCGGCGCCACCGGCCGACGGCAGCTCGGCGGGCACGTAGCCGTAGTAGTACATGTACCACTGCCGCCACTGGTCGGAAGTGTAGTCCGCCTGCACTTGTTGCTGGTCCTGCACAGTCGTGGCCGATACCACGCCGCTGGCCTGCTGTTCGGCAGCTTCTCCGGCAGGCGGCGGCTGCTGGTCGTCGGTGGACGAGCCGTACCTGTCGGCGTAGCTGTCGACGTCGTAGGCGGAGAGTAGGGAGAGCGCGGACTCCTCCTGCGGCACGCCACCCGCCGCCGGGTCGTAGGGGGGCTGGTGTGTGGTGCCGGGGTAGTAGGTGCTCGCGTACTGGAGGGCCTGCTGGTACTCGGCGGGCACGGCGGCCTCCGAGTACTGGCCATCGGTGGTGGGATAGGCATCGCCCGTTCCGAGGGTGGACATGTCGGGGTAGGGCGCGGGGCCTCCGTGAGCCATGACGGCGTTGTAGGCCTGGTTGGCGACAGCGAATGCCTTTTCGCGCTGGGACCGTGGATTGGGGTCTTCGTTGGCCCACCGCACGTTGAGCACCTCCTTGTAGCCCAAGCTCTGCACGATCCCCCCCCCCCAATGACAAAAGGGTTAGCCCTCCGTTACTACTGGATAAGGGAGCCTCTTGTGGGAGCTGGGCAGACCTGGTCCGCCATGGCCTCCTTGGCAAACTCGGAAGCGGCTCGCAGCTTGTAGCGCACGAAAGCGATCGACTTGTCCCAGATGACGCGCACCGACTCGAGTTCGCCAAACTGGGTAAACGCCAGGTGACAGTCAGCGAGTGGCCACGGACAGCAGGGCCTGCCAAGCCCCCCCCCTCCAAACAACGTGCAGGGGAGGGACGCAGGAAGGGCGGGGTTGAACAAGAACAACAAACAAACAAACAACAAACAACGGTACCTCGATGAAGTTGCGCACTATGAGCTCCTGCAGATCCACGCCTTTGACCCTCCGCACGCCGCCTATGTACAAGGTGCGGTTGTCCCTCGAAAATGTGCCCACTCCTCCCATGTCGTCTCGGTCCGTGCTGTGGGCATGCCACGCACACGCGAGAGTGAGGAGGCCAATCACACGCAGTGGTGGAGGAGGACAGTCAGCGTACCGGTGGCGCTCGCGACCAAAGACGTCGTAAGTGATGTCGAGCCTGGCATCGTCTCGCTCATCTGGAATTCGGTGGTGAAAAGTGCAATCTGCCCCCTGGATCACACAGCAGCAGTTGTCAGGAGCGTTAGTAGAAAATCAACAAAGGAGACAGGCCTGCGTGTTTGCGCACCCTCACGCATTTGCCTCGTGCAAAGTAAACGCAGATGTAGGAGTTCTCGTCTGATCTTGTGATGCCAGCATCTTTCAAAATTTGACATCGATGTGCGGCGTTCTCTCTAAGTGGAATGGGTGAGTGCATGCGGAGATAAGCATTTGTTGAAAAGCAACAGTCTCGTAATGAGCGTGGATACGCTACCGGCCATCGATTCGCTTGGAGCGGTAGTCACCACATTTCTTGTTGTACCAGATGTTGTAATCCGTCGCATCGGTATCCCATTTCTCTACTTCGTCTGCCTGTGATCGTAGTGACTAAGAACCACCATCTTATCATGTTCTATTGGATTGACAGGTGATCGTACCTGCTGTCGCGCGGGACGGTTGAATGTGCCAAAGTAGGGCGGTCCAGTGACGTTCAGGCCCGGTGGGAGGGACTGCGGCTGTGTATGGGTGGGTAGGTGTTGTTGGGGCTGCTCCATTTGAATAGATGGCGTGGGGTCAATCTTCTCTCCCGCCCCCGAGCCAACCGTTTGGCCATTTTTCGTTTCGGAGTGCAGTTGGAAAACGTCGTGAAAACTGCGAAAACTGAAAAAAGTGTCGGTCTATTTCCAGGTGATGGCGACGTTGCGGCTGGTGTGTTCGCAGTGGCGCGAAATGGCGTACGACGAGACGCTCTGGCACTCCCTTCATTCCCTGTGCTTTGGCGGACCCAAGACCAAACCAGGTTTCCCTCTTCTTTCTCCTCTTGTTCTGGCCCCCTGTGATGTGCTCAGTTCACATGGTGTCGTGTCGTGTGCGTGTCGTGTCGTGTGCGTGTCGCACACGCAGGTGGCGATGCCCAGCACGCCCAAGGAGGCCAAGGGTCTGCTGCTGAGCAGCATCCGCGACCCCAATCCGGTCATCTTCCTCGAACCCAAGATCCTGTACCGGTCGGCCGTGGAGGACGTCCCGCTCGGGCGATAGCTCGGTTAGCAAACAGGGTATCCGCACCTTCTTCAAGTCGTGGGAGCACAGTCTTGGACTTGTTGGCGCTCTTGCGGTACTCCTCGATGATGCACACGAACTATGATTGATTATTGGCACCGCGTCAGGTGCGTGCGTCGTGTCCGTGTGTGGTGTACGGTGCGTGTCGTGAAGTGTGTGTGTGTGTGTGTAGACGCTGGAAAACGAATCGCCCGTGGCGAATTCGTGGGTCTTGGACGCGTACCAGCTCCTGAGAGGAGGGGTGGGTCGAGGTGAAGACGCGCTCGAGCACGTAGAGGTCGACCGCAGCGTGGAACCGCACGACGCGCACACACGACAGACACACACAACACACATGAATAAAAAGCAGCCCATGGCAATGTGTCGTTGGTCGTTGGTCGTACGAGGGAACCGTCCTCCTTGATCATCATATTGGAGGTGAGATCGCCGTGTATGACCCCCGCATTGTGGAGGCAGCCCAGCGTCTGCCCGATCTGCGCTCCGAGCTCCAGCGCCTCTGTTTGTTTAAGTGCACACAACATCAGCTTCTGTTCGCGCGAGCGAGGCTCTGTGTCGTGTGTCGTGTGCCGTGTGCCGTGTGCCGTGTGCGCAAGTGCGAGAGTGAAGTAAGTAAGTACCGGGGCTTTGGGTGCCGCGGGCGAAGAGGAAGTGCTTGACGGCCTGGCCCTCGGTGTGCTCAGAGCCGCTTGGTCGGGTGGTCCACGAAAAAGACCCCGGCCGCCCGTCCCTTTACCAGGCATCGCGCCTCCTGCTCCACCGCACACGCACCACCGCACACGCACACACGTTCAGTTGCCGCACCACCGCACACGCACACGCGTTGTCGTCGGTGGGCGCACCTGCGTGATGCGGGACTGGTTGAGCTTGACGTCGAGCTCAGGCAGGCGGTAGGCTTTGGTGAACCGCTCCTTGACGATCGTTGGCCGCCCCAGGAAGGTGGCCTTGTACACTCGCTGCACGGCACCAGATCGCACAAGATGAATAAATTAACAGAATAAAAAAGATGAAATCGATGCAGTTGGAGAGGGCGTACAGCCTCAGCGCCCTGGCTGATGAGCTCTGGATTGAGAGGGCGCAAGTCGTCAGGTATGCCCGCCTTCTCCCACACCTCGGAACTGCGATCGCCCCCTGTCGTCTCCAACTCCATTCTTTTTGGTGGTATGCCTCCTTATTTTTCCCTACTATCTCTCAACGTTCAGTTCGCTCCCTTCTTCTTCTTCTTCTCTTCCAGAAGAAGCGAACGAACAAGGCCAAGATCCTAAAGGTACTCAGGCTCTACTCAGGCCTGTCTGTGCGCTGGCTCGACGCCCCAGGGCAAACCCACCAGAAATAAAAAGAGAAAAGAAGGGAACACAAAGAGAAAATAAGGAAATAAAAGAGAAAAGAAGGAAATAAAAAAATAAAAAAAAAGAAAGAACGAAAAAGCAGGTGCGTCGGAGGAGCGACGCAGCGGCCACGCCGCTCGCGCGTGAGGGCCGCCATCCGAGGACCTCGAACTCGGGCTTCCGCTCGAGCAGCCGGAAGTGGAGCTGCTGCTTTTCTGCAAGGAGGCGCCAAAGAGTGAGCCTTTCTCGTGTGTGCGTGTGCGTGCGTGTGCGTCGTGTCATTGCGTGGCGTACCTTTGATTTCAGTGGCTGCACCTCTTCCCCCCAGCTTCAGCGCCTGGTGGTACCACCCGGTCTTCCTCTACACACGTCCACAAAGTCAGCGTTGTGTCCTACCGTGAGTTGTGTGTGTGTGTGTGTGTGTGCGTGCATATGTGCGTGCGTTGGTGTGCGTTGGTGTGTGTGTGTGTTGTACGTACGACAGATTGGTGGCGCCCATGTTGTTGAGCTTATTCGGCAGGTTGGCCAATCACTGCAGGCGTCCTTGTCCTTGGCCTTGCGCGGGCGGCTGAATGTTGAGCGTGTGCACGTAAGAACATCAGAGAGAAAGAGAAGAGAAGCGCCAACGTACAGGCATGCTTGAGAGACATGGCTGGCCCAGCTCCTCTTCCTCTTCGTCACCAGCGCTCCCCAGGCTGCTGTGCGGTGTACACCACCACACGACACAAGGGTAAGAAGAAGAGTGTTGCACGACACACACACCCACGACACACACACCACGCCACACCACACGCACGACAGAGGAGGAGGTGGGTGCCTGGGTCCGGTCCCCTACCGCGACCACCTCTTCCGGGTCGACGCCCAGCACACCGAGCACGCCCACGCCTTCCTGTGCGCGTGCCACCCATAACCGCCACCCACCGCCGCCGCCGCCTCCACCCATAACCGCCGCCACCGCCGCCACCCATAACCGCCGCCGCCACCCATAACCGCCGCCACCACCCATAACCGCCGCCGCCGCCACCCATCACCGCCGCCGCCACCCATAGCCGCCACCGCCTCCACCCATAACCGCCGCCGCCGCCACCCATCACCGCCGCCTCCATCCATAACCGCCGCCACCCATAACCGCCGCC
>NW_004457712.1:1032564-1037382 GCF_000313135.1 Acanthamoeba castellanii str. Neff | reverse complement strand
CCGCCGCCGCCGCCACCACCCATAACCGCCGCCGCCGCCACCCATAACCGCCGCCGCCGCCGCCCATCACCGCCGCCGCCTCCACCCATAACCGCCGCCACCGCCTCCACCCATAACCGCCCCCACCGCCGCCGCCGCCACCCATCGCCGCCGCCGCCTCCACCCATAACCGCCGCCACCGCCTCCATCCATAACCGCCGCCACCGCCGCCGCCGCCACCCATCGCCGCCGCCGCCGCCATAACCGGTTGTGTTAGAGCTCTCTCTTGTGGCTGGCCAAGTGCAGCGCCAAGTGTGCCCCTACCCCCTCGCGCGCGCGGGTCTGGTGAGTGCACCCACGTGGGTGTAGCCAGCCATTCGCCCGTTTTCCCTCCACATTCCACTCCCCGGCTCCTCCGCCCACACATTCCATTCGCGTTCCATTTGCTGCCGACACCCATAATAACATTTTTCTTTATTTTTTTTTGAAACCAGGTTCTGCGCACGGCCGGATGAGGTTGCCGGCGCCCTGACGTAGCCGCCGCCGCCGTACCAGTAGAAGCTGCCGGCCACGATGACGTCGCCGTCGAGGGTGAGCGAGGTGCCGTCATCGACTCGAGGGTGATGGCCAGGAAGGCCGAGAGTGGGAGCAGCAGCAGCAGCAGCAGCAGAAGTTGCGCGCGCCCGACACTTCGAAGTCGGGGGGTGCCCATGTGTTGTGGTGCATCTTGCTGCCCTTGATCACGTTCCCGGTACCGCCACGGTGATCGACGTGTTGCCGCTGCTGCTCTCGGAGGTGCCGGACAACAACGTGAACGCGTTGCCACGTTGCGACTGTAGCGCAACATGACGCCGCTGCAGCCAGCCTCCACGTTCGCGTGCTCTCGAGCGGCGGATCCGCCATCTGGGAGATGAGATGCTCCCAACGCGGCGCGTTGACGATGAGCAGGTCGCCCGTCCACCTTGCCCACCTCCAGCAAGCCGTGACGCCAGATCGGCCGACACCTTCTTGGCCGCCACGCGCGGCACGTGCACCACCGGCCGCTCGGAGGCGGCGGCGCCTTGACGCACGACGAGCTCCTCCTCGTCGCGCACGTGCGGCGACGCGAGCGCCTCGAAGACGCTGGCCGCCACCTGCGCGGGCGTGAAGCGCGGGTAGACGTCGACGACGCAGCTCTTGATGCCCGGGCGCTCGTTCTTCATCACGCGCGAGAAGCCGACAAGGGGCGCATTGTGGGGCAGCGGGCAGTCCAGGTCGAGCGCCTGCCCGAGGATCTGGTTGGCCCGGTAGAAGGTGGGACCCTTCTCGTACACGCGGTACACCGTGTCGTCCTTGAACAGCAACGAGAGCGGGTCCGTGGTGCCCAGCAGGATCTCCTCCAGGTGGTACCCGATGCGGTGCACCACGAGGCTCTCGTCCTTGAGCGCCTGGAGCTCCTCCTCGGCGGGCACGTTCTCGGCGGCGGCCTGCTCGGCCGTGGCGCGCACGGTGGCCTCGAGCCAGTCGTAGAGCGGGCGGTAGAGGGGCACGATGCGCTCGCGCTTCTCGGGGCTCGCCTCGAACGAGGCAGCGACGCGGCGCAGGTAGGCGAGCGCCACGCGCTCGGGCTCGTCGTCCCACGCGGCGTCGGTCGGCGGCACGGCCTGCGCGACGAGGCCGTCGGCGCCGTGGACCAGCAGGGCTAGGTCGGGCCTCCACACGAACTCGTAGAGGCTCTCGTTCCACTCCCACGAGCCCTGCTCGTCGCCGCCCTTGGCGCCGCCCTTCTTGCCGATGGAGGCGCACAGGAGGCCCTCGACGCTCACCTTGTCCTCGCCGTCGGCCGTGCGTCGCACTCGAACCTGTTAATGGGCACCCACTACAACCACGCCGACGCCGCCGCCGCCGCTAAGCACCAGCCAACGAGGAGGGAAATGAGCAGTGCAGTACCGGCAGCGTTGATGGTGGCAGCCACGAGGGCCTCCTTCATCGTCATCCGCATGTGTTGGCGCACGCCATGTTCATATTATTCCCATCGGCATCGACATGTGTGGTGCGCGTTCGGGTTGAAGTCACTGCCGAGCGCCACCGGCACACCTGTTGGTCGCACCACATCCATGTCAGGCCACCCACCCACCCACCCACCCACCCACCCACCATGACGACGCACACTGCACTTCGAACCCAGGGGCTTACCGGCTTCGAGCATCTTGCGAGCGGGCGGGTGCTCCAAAGCGTAAAATGTAGGCCGTGGTGGGCAGGAGCACGGCGAACGTCGCGACCTTGGCCATGACCGCAACCTGCCTTCATCGCTCCACCTGCATTCGATGACGGTACCGTCAGGAGGAGCGTTGATGGTGATCCCCCCCCCCCCGACCACACCGCCGACCACACCGCTGAAGCCGGCGAAAGGCGAAGGGAGTGCGAAGGTGCGGGTCCGTACTCGCTCGAGGTGGCCTGATGCTGAGCGCACCAAGCTCTCCACCGCGCTCTCCGGCGTTCATGTAGCATGCAGTTCAACCGTTGCAGGCACCCTATTACTACAGGGGACCCCGTCCACAACGATTCAAGTCAGAAAGGGTGATGATCGTTGCAACCAAGGCGTGCTGGACGCACACACACGACACGCACGACACGCACGACACGCACGACACACTTACCCAGCAGCTCCTCCTCCTCCTCAGTGGCGGTGCGGGTGTGGCCGAAGAAATTGTGGTGGATGTCCATGTCGGCCGGGTGGCACCCGCCAGCTTCATCGCGAACTCGTGCACTCGTGGTCGCCGGCCCACACGGGGTGACACGCGCGCGCGCGTGTGCCCGTCCACCAACCCTGCAGGCAGCATCGTAAGAGGAGAGGCTCAGCGCAGTCTCCAACGCGTTGGGAGTGTGGGGGGGGGGTCGCCGTACTTGGCCAGGACCACCGCCTTGAAGGTGGCATCGAAGTTAAGTCAGTAATTGGCTCTTCTTTCAAAGAATCGCAACTTTCCATTGAGATTAGGGGAAGTGCAGCGCTGACCGGCCCCGAGCCATGATGATGCATCGTAACCAGCCTGTGGTGCGGCGTTCCTAACCGCAAACGATACACGCCACTGCTGTCTGCAGAGTAATATTTGTTGCAACAACTCCATTGTGCAAAATTTGTCGTTTGCAAAATTCGACAGACACCACACACACACCACACACACACACACACAACGACACTCGCGCGCGTCAGCACACGCGTCATCGCACACGCACACAAAAGAGCGCACGTACTTCTTTGGTGTAGGTCTGGATGGCGCGGACGCCCTCGCGGTCTTCGATGAGGCGGTCGTGGCGGTCGGCCAGCCCGGGTCGGACGACTCCAGCAGATCGAGCGCCCCCGACGTGCTCAGCTGGTCGGCCATCCTGCGTGCGCACACACGGCACACGAACACATGGCACACACGGGGTCAGAGGGAATGGTTAAGGTGGCTGTGTGTGTGTGTGGGGGGGCGAGGGTACCCTCGTGAGGCGCGGTGACGATGGGAGGCGCCGCGCTGGCGCGAGTGGGGCTCGAGCGGGCACGACATGCGGTAGAGCTCGGCCTCGCTCACGTGGTCCACCTGGCTGCGGAAGTAGGGCACTGGAGCACGGGGATCTCGGTGAGGCAGAGTAGGGCGAGGTCTGGAAGTGCTGCAGCAGGTCCTTGATGCTCTCCGCCTTGAGCCGCCGCTTCTCAACACAATCTGCGCGCGATTGTACCGAGATAGGGATACGGGGGAATGGTGGGCGGGACTGAGGCCCGGATGGCGGTGCGGAGGAAGTGTGCTCGGAGAGGTAGGCAAGGGCGAGCTCGTAGGCGGCGGTGGGCGAGAGGAGGGCGGACGCGGGCGAGAACGAGGCAAAGGTGGCGAAGACGGTGACGCTGACGTCGAACGCCGCCTGATATGTGTGCATGTCGAGCGTTAGTTGCGTGCGTGCGTGCGTGCATGTGTGTGTGTGTGTGTGTGTACCTCGTCGCGCACGGTGTCGTCGTCGTCTTCGAGCAGGCGCACAACGATCGCCCACGCGGTCAGCGAAGTCTGCTCGAGTGCCTGCTCGACCTCCTTGCCTGCTCATTCACTCACCCGGGTATAAGACGAACGCGTCGTGCGTGTGCGTATGCGTGTGCGTGTGCGATGAAGCGCGCGGGGAGGGGGCACGTACCAAGCTTCCGCCCACGTGCCGGGCTTGTAGTCGCAGATGCCCGAGGCGTGGATGGAGCGAGCCACCGCCAGGCGGAAGGTCCACTCCATCTCGGGCACCGAGCACTGCTGCTGGATGATGCCGGACCACACCAACAGCATGTCCCTCAGCGCCCCCGCGCCGAGCTTCTCCCGCGCCTCCTCCGCCCTGCCCAGCAGCTGCGTCCGCCTGTCAGCGATCCAGTCTCGCTCACGCACGACACGCACCACCGCACACGCATGACACGCACCACCGCACACGTGTGTGCGCACACGCACCTGGGAAAGGTAGACGCCCATGTGGGAGACGATGTTCTCGCGGGTCGCGCCGTTGGGCCATCGGTCGAGCAGCCCGCGCAGGTGCGCGAAGAAGGTCTGTGTGTCGAGCGCGGAGCCGACGGCGGCGTCGCCCAGAAGCACGCTGTCGGGCAGCGGGACGGGGAACACGAACAGGAGGGCCAGGAGGTGCTTGATGCACGTGTGGTGCGACTCCGTGTGCAGCCGCTGCAGCAACGTGCACTGCACGCGCTGCCAATCGAACCTGCGCCGGCACACAATGATGACGTCAGCACTGCTTTCCTGTGTCGTGTGTGTGTGTGTGTGTGTGTGTGTGTGTGTGATGGTGCGTACAGGAGTGAGGTGTCGGACTGGAGGGCCTTGAGGGCAAACTTGATGG
>NW_004457712.1:1029033-1032200 GCF_000313135.1 Acanthamoeba castellanii str. Neff | reverse complement strand
GCAGACAACGCCCAGCAGGAGCACTTCCTTGGCCTGCACGCTCGCCACCGCCGCCTCCACGATCGCGGCCTTGAGGGCCGCGTTGTTGGAGGTCAGGTGGGCCTCGAGAATGTGGCACGGATCTGGAGCAGCGTGCGCCAGGTTGTGGTCGATGCCCGCTGGTGACACGCACACACACGCACGCACACACACACACACACACACACGCACCCACACCATCACACACAGGATCAGTAGTGTCTCTACACCTCGATCGCCACCTTACATGCACAATAAAAAGGAATGATGAATAATAAAAATAAACAAAAGAAGGTGGTACCGGCGTGGTCGGGGATGGGAGGCGAAGAGGGAGGCGATGAAGGCGGCGACGTGCTCGGGAGGGACGAGAGGCACCAGCGCCCGGGCCGCCATCTCGCGCACCTTGAAGTTGGAGTTGGCGCTGCACTTGGCGCGACCAGTGGGATGAAGGCCTCGGGCGAAAGCTGAGGCCGGCTGCCCTCGCCGGGCTTCACCTTCTTGTTGGCCTTGTTGGTCTGAAGAGCGCCTTGAGCACGTTCAGCGCGTGGACCTGATGGGCCTGCTCGCCGATGACCGACTCCACGCCCTCCGATTTCGCCTGCACGACACACACCACCGCACACGACACACATGAGACACACACACACACGCCACGTCAGCAAGCGCTATGAAGGAGTCGGGCCGGAAATGGTGAGGTGGCGGTGGTGGTGCGCACGTCTTGGGTATCGAGCTGTCGGGTGTCGCCGCCGGAGGCGATGCGGAGCAGGGCCTGCATGGCCTGGGCGATGAGGGCCTTCACGCCGCCCCGCCGGCGGCCGAGAACGATCGTCTCGGCCCGCAGGATGGCGCAGAAGCAGTAGGGCAGACCCGCGCTGCGCCTCGTGATCGACTTGAAGTCGTCGTTCTCAATCACCTTCAACAAGTGCTGCACAACCACAACACAACGCCACACACAACGTAATGCTATTAGCGTGTGGTGTGTGTGTGTGTGTGTGTGCGTGCGCGTGTGTGTTGTGTGCGCGTGCGGTGGAGAAGAGGTACTTGAATCCAGGTGCCGGGGAGGGAGTAGAGCCCGGGGTGGGCGCAGGACAGGAGGTTCTCGGAGAGGGGCTGGAAGCCCCCAGGTACGACTTCTCCAGGGCGCCCCTGTGGCGCGAGGACAGCATGATATGCATGCACAGGTCGCCGGCCTCCTTGATGCCCTTCTCGGCCATCACCCACCTGCACCACCACCACCACCACCTCGTGAGTGTTTTTCATTTTTTCGATCGAAAGACGACCAATTATGGGATGTTAAGGCGGCGCCCAATGGGGCGGCGAGGAGGGTTGTTACCTCTTTTCTGATTGGGCGAGGGCACGGGCACGGCGTTGACGAGGGAGCCGAGCAGGAGGCCCACCTCCTTGATGGAGAGCCATGCGCAGACCGCCAGGTACTGACCCTGCGGCGTCCCGGTATTCGATGTCGCTCTCGCCCTCAATCACGCCACTCACCTCATACTCCTGGGCGCACGACACACGACGCACGACACACGACGCACGACACACGACACACGACGCACGACACACGTCACACACGACGCGACACGCGTCAGATATGGCGGTGCGCTGGTGTGGAGGTGCGAGCGGTGAGTTCGGACCTCGGGGATGGTCTGGGCGGAGGTGAGGCCCTCGGGGGCTGATGCTCGCGGACACGTGATGGGCATGCGCTGCGCACCAGGTGGTCCACCGACGCGCACGCGATGTGGCGCTCCAGCTGACTGATCGTTTCGCTGAAGAAGAACTGCGACTGCGATGTGTACACACGCCTGGCTCAGTGAGCGCCACCTTAAACCGCTCAATAATAATAATAATAATTGAAATGACACCAAATAATCAATAAATAAATAATTCTGTGGCGTACATTCGTTCGTGCGGGTTGAAGGAGGGCGAGTGGGCCAGATGCGGCGTGACGGACTCCTCGCCTCACCTGGATGTGTACCGGCCCAGGGGCAGCACATACTAGTTGGTGAGGATGAGCCTGAACACCAGACAGCCCGGTATCCGTCTCCCGGGTCTGCACACGCGGCACGGCACGGCACGGCACGACACGACACGCGCCACACGGTGAGTGACTGCAGCTGACCATTGGAAAGGAATGTGCGTGGTGGAATGTAAGGCGTACGCGGGGCGGCGAGTTCATCATCCAGAGCGCCCAGCGCATGAGCGAGGCCACTTGGCCGGGTCGTCGGAGAAGCCGGGCAGGGGCGAGGGGAAGGCGGCGAGCACCGTGGAGGCGCTGTGGCGCAGCGGAGTCGATGTCGTCCCACAGGGTCAGCACCAGCGCCGCCGTACTCACGGGCGCGTAGGCATCCCACGACGACAGCTTGCCGTAGAGTCGCCCTCCTTGTCTGCTCATCACACGCACACACCGCATAATCGCACGCGCGTCCGCTTCGCACGCATCTGCGTTGCACCGTCCGCCCGCGAGTGAGCACAGAGCCACATCATCAAGACAGCACTCGCGAAGACACGACCAACGACACGACACACGACACACGACACACGTACGGCGTTCGGGGGGGGCTGAGCCGGTGGTGGTGGTGGTGGTGGTGGTGGTGGTGGTGGTGGTGGACGCGATCGTCGAAGGAGTCGTGGTGGCGGCCATTGCCCGGCGCATTGGAGAAGCTGGTCCGTCGCAGGGTGGCGCCGGCCTGGGCCGCAGCCGTCGCCCCGGCGCTGCCGCCGCGCTATGATCCGTGCGGACCCGACGACGCGCCTCCGGTGGGTGGGATGTGGTGGCGACCAATGTGGGAGGTGGCGTCGACGACGAGCTGCAGTTGTTGTATGCGGCCGAGACGGTGAAGCTGCCGCGCCCCATGTCACGTTGAGGACGTTGAGGGCGTTCTTATCGGTCGGCCAAGAGCGACGAGTTGGCGGCCGTCGATCTCCTTCTGCTGCATGCCCTCTTTCATCGCCGCGCCGCGGTGACCGCACCAATGTCCATCTGTGCACCGATGAAAACAGTTCAGCTCAGCTCAGTGGTTCGAGCGTCGCCGTCTGCGGTGTGGAGCGTTACCCGAATGGCCGCGAACTCGACCTGCGAGGGCGCAAAGTGGCGCGCGCCGGCGGCTCGCAGACGATCGAGCCGGCCCACGCCCGAGGCTGCAGGC
>NW_004457712.1:1027733-1028957 GCF_000313135.1 Acanthamoeba castellanii str. Neff | reverse complement strand
CCCTGTGAACAACAAACGTCGTTCGTCCAGAAAGAGCAGTGAGCCTAGCTTCGTCAACCCACCCACACCGCGGACCCAAGCAAACTACGTACCAAGAATCCTCTCGCAGCCAGAACATGTAGTCTTCCATGATGCTGGCCATTTCGACTCCCTGAAAGCGTGCAACAGCACACGGGAGCGCGCGGTGAACAGGGGTTCTATAACATTGGGCGTCCCAGGCCTTGGCGACGCGCGCGCGCGGGGAGGGGTACCTCCAGGGTGAGGAATTTGATCGCCCCCGTTTCGGCCGTGGTGGTGAGGGTGCAGGAATTGACGGTGAAGCTGATCTCGCACACGTCCCAGTAGGGAATGCGCCGCAGTTTTTGCCAAGAGGCTGCACGGGTAGTGAGTGGTGAGCTCTGTCAATACCGCACGCACGTGTTTCGTGTGTGTGTGTGTTGTGTGTGTTGTGTGTGGCTAAATTACTGGGAGACGGGATCGTAGATTGATAGCCCGGGGATGCCGATACCCACTATGCACTCGTCGGGTAAGTCCAGATCCGACGTCTCCAGCTTCACCGAGCGGAACACGCTCTGCACGCACGCACGACACGGCATGACACAAGGCTGTGTGAGTTGAGTGACTTGCGCGTGGGGGGGGGCAAAGAGGAATCAGTCAAGAGAGCAGCAGATGCTCTTTTGGGGGGGGGGGTGTTGTCGAACCAGTCGTAGAAGGGCAGCTCTTTCGCCAGTTTCAGATACTGGGATGAGAATGTTGTTGTCATCGTCCTTGATTGATTGAGACACGCAACGTCAGTAAGCTTGATTGAGCAAACACCAGAACACACAGAACACACAGAACACACACGACACACACACGACACACACACACACACACGACACACACACACGACACACGACATCTCTGCTCGTCGAATAGCAGGTGGGTACCATCTTCATCCTCTTGATCTTTGCTACTTCGGTTTCGATGAGGATGCCCCACTCGCCGGCAGACTTGGTGGCCCATATGTGCCGGAGGCACCAGCGAAGGCACACTGCATCCGACCGGGCGAGGAGAAAAGAAGTTCAGCATCCACAACCCACACCAGCCCACACACCGGACAAACAGAAAATGATGGTCGCGCGGCTAGTGACGCGTCCAAGGGGCAAGGGCCGTACATGCTGCCCGGGTTGGTTGCGAGGGTCTGGTGCGCGCTGTCAATGATCACCTTGGCCGCCGCAGCAA
>NW_004457712.1:1026412-1027676 GCF_000313135.1 Acanthamoeba castellanii str. Neff | reverse complement strand
TGCGTCCCCTGTGGTCATTTTACTCATTTTTTACACGTTTTTTTACTCCTTTAACTCATTATTTACTCGTTTTACTCGTCTTTTACGCGTTTTTTACTCATTCCACGCAGGTTTTACTCATTCCACACAGTTTTTACTCAGAGATGGCTTGTTTTCATGGACATTGTGATCTCCCATGGACATCGCGACCTCCCGCGGACATTGTGATCATCCATGGATAATCGTGACCTCCCCATGGTGAAGAGTAGGCGGTCGCGATTATCTGCGGACATTGCGATTATCCGCGGACATCGCGATTATCCGCGGACATCGTGATTATCCGCGGACATCGTGATCTCCTGCGGACATTGCAATTATCCGTGGACATCGTGGCCAGCGACTCATCCCCCTCGTTTCCCACGTTCTCTACTTGTGTCACGCGTTTGCTACTTGTTTCACACGTTTGCTAGGAGATGACTCTCCAGCTGCGATGATCGCAGGTAGTCGCGACCTCCACGGAGGTCCACGATGATCGTGGTGATCGCAAAAGTCGCGGGTAGTCGCGATGGTCGAGGACCAGTGCAGAGGAGATGGTTTTATTTATATTGGCACCATTAAAACCCCTGGACAAACGCGATTATAGCGATAATCGCGATAATCGCGACTATCGTGGAGTCCACAATGATCGTGGGTAGTTGTAATCTCTGTGGAGGTCCACGATGGTTGTGAAACAGAGTCATCTCCCTACTTGTTTCACATGTTCTCTACTCATTTCACACATTCTCCACTCGTTTCACAAGTGGCCCACACATTCAACAAGTGGGCAGGTCGTTAAATGAGTTTAATCAGTGTTTTACTAGTTAAACTAGTTAAATGCGTTTAACGAGTGTTACACGTTTTCGTTGCATCCCCTAAGGGGATGGCTTGTTTTCGTGGACATCGCGACCTCCTGTGGACATTGTGATTATCCGTGGACATTGTGGCCAGTGACTCATCCCCTAACGAGTGTTACGCGTCATCTCCTCATGATAATCGCGGAAACCACTCATCTCCTATCGCCTGTACATGGCCCAACACATGTGAAACAGCATGAAAAGGAGATGAGTTGCCGCCCAAATAGTGGCCCCAATCCCCGCGGATGTCGTGGACATCACAACTTCCATGGATGTCGCGGTTGGCGACTCATCTCCTTAGGGGATGCAACGAAAACGTGTAAAACTAGTGTTACGAGTGGGGATGGCTTGTTTTCGTGGACATCGCAATCTCCCGCGGACATCGCGACCTC
>NW_004457712.1:1020496-1026361 GCF_000313135.1 Acanthamoeba castellanii str. Neff | reverse complement strand
CGCGTCGCTGCCGCTCGGCAGCGTGAACCAGACGCGCATCTGCCTTCGCTCCTTGTTGGCCTCGAACTCGAGCATGGACGGGGGGGGGGTACTGCCGGTTCTCCTTCTGCCTGACGCGGTAGGCCAGCAGCTTGAGCTTGTCGTGGGCGTAGCGCGCGAACGCGCCGACTTCCGTAGGAATCGCGGCGGCTTCGAGCAGGAAGGAGCCCAGATACGGGAGGAAGACGTCACAGTCGGCGGGAAGACGCCACAGTACGCGGCGGGACGCGCGATACCGGCCACGAAGATGTCCTTGAGGACGGGGTAGCTCTCCTCGCCGTCGATGAAGCGGGTGAGCTTGCGGAAGAGCGTCAGCGACAGATTGACCAAGTTCACGCTGCTGGTCTTGTGCAGCGGGAAGTCCAGTTTCTGGCACGATTCGAAACGAACACGGGTGAGAACAAGTCACGGGAATGATGACGAGGATGAGGATGAGGATGACGATGACGATGATGATGATGATGATGACGCCAATAAGAAGGTTCACACCTTGGAGTAGGCGCAGATCTGTTGCGTTGAGAAGGACTTCTGCCGGCGCAGCGGGATGGCGCTCTTGCGCTTCATCATGTGTTGAAGTTGGCGCGGGCATACTCCTCGAACGAGTATTTTGAGCATGTCGGCCGAGCTCACGATTTCGGGAATGTCCCTGCGCCATTCACATCATCACCACCATCATCTCTCACTCGAGTGACATTGGGGGAAAAAGGTGTCGTACTCGATGCCTTGCTTGCGGTGCATGGGCGTGTGCTGTTTGTTGTTGTGAGCTGTAGCCTCGCGACGACGCGTCGACGCAGGGAGGCCACACGCGGGGAGTCACACTGGGCAGCCGGTTTGACCGGCTGCAGGTACTTGTTGAGGCTCGCGGTGTAGAGCACCACCTTGTCGGCGTCCTGGCCCGTCTCGGCGATGGCCTCCATCGCGTCGGTCTCCAGCACAATGTCGGGCAGGCGCGCCTGTTCACCTCGAAAAACAGCACCGAATCGGCCTCTGCGGGCACCGGCGCGGCCTCGCCGCTCCTGAGCGTCCCCCGTCGTTCTGTATTCGGCGCGCATGGTCCCGGTCCCGGTCTGCTCTCCTGCCGCCGCTTCTCCTCGGCCTCCCGTGCGCGTCGTTGCCGCCTCCTCCTCGCGTCGCTTGGCCCTCTTCCCTCCTCCTTCGCTCGTACTCGGCCTGGCGGCGCATGTCGTAATAGATCCTACGCGCGCGCGATAACACCACCACATGACTGCGCGGCCGGCCGCGTTTGTTAGCTGACCGATCCCCCCCACGTGTCGTGCGTGTCCCCAGGTCGACGAAGGAGCCGCACCAGCTCTGGATCAGGATGACCCGGCCCCCGGAGGGCCTTGCGCCCTTTTCTTCTTCTTCTTCTTCTTCTTCATGAGCATGACTAAAATCGAAAGAGCCGAGCTCTCTATAAAGGTACCTTGAAGTTTTCGAAGCCAAAGATTCGAAATCGAGCATGCCAATGAACGATTTGGTCAGCTTGGGCTTGTGGATGACCCGGTTGATCGATCTCGACTCCACTTACGTCCCATAGATGCGCGCGCGCGCTGGCATTTGTGATCCATTTCCACCTCGAGTGAGACTCCTCTTCAAATAGATTATTTTTTGTTATTATTTAAGAAGAGAAGAAAGAAAAGAAAAAAGAAAAAAAGAGAGAGACGAAGACGAGGGAGTCCGTGTCGTCGTCGTCGTCGTCGTCGTCGATGAAGAGGGCGTCTGTGTCGCAGATGAAGATGGCATCCCTGTCGTCGTGGATGAAGATGGTGTCCGTGTCGTCGTCGTCATCGAAGAAGACTGGTGGCGTCCGTGTTGTGTCGTAGTCGATGAAGATACACCTGGTGTCGGTGTTGTTGGCGAACCACCAGTGGCGTCCGTGTTGTCGTTGTTGATGAAGATCGGTGGCATCCGTGTCATCGTCAATGAAGATTGGTGGTGTCCGTGTTGTCCGTCGTCGTCGTCGTCGCGCGAAGATCAGTGGCGAAGACCCGAGGCGTCCGTGTTGTCGTGTCACTCGTCGGCGATGGTTGAAGATAGCTTCCGCGTCTCTCACGTTCCACCTGAAATATAACATATAACATATAACATATAACAGATAGCCTGTGGTTGGGTCGTAAGTGAAGGTGAAGGTCCATGGTGTAACATATAACATATAACATATAATCCTGTGTCTGCGTGGCATCCGCGTTGTCGTGTCGCTCGTCGGCGATGGTTGAAGATAGCTTCCGCGTACCTCGTGTTCCACCTGAAATATAACATATAACATATAACATATAACAGATAGCCTGCGGTCGTGTCGTAAGTGAAGGTCCATGGTGTAACATATAACATATAACATATAACAGATAATCCTGTGTCCTCGTGGCGTCGTCGATGAAGATCTGCGAACAACACACCGAGCCTGATGATGGAAGGGAGTATGCATAAGTGACTGAGCTTGACGATGGAGCTGAGCTTGAACAACGTACCGAGCTTGATGATGGAGCTGAGCTTGACTGGCATACTTAGCTTGATGATGGAACTGAGCCGGAACAACGCACCGAGCCTGATGATGGAGCCAAGCTTGAATGATGCACTGAGCTTGATGATGGAGCTGAGCTTGATTGACATACTGAGCTTGACAATGGAACTGAGCTTGACCGACGTACCAAGCTTGACGATGGAACTGAGCCTGAACAATGCACCGAGCCTGATGGTGGAAGGGAGTATGCATAAGTGACTGAGCTTGACAATGGAGCTGAGCTTGATCGACGTACTGAGCTTGACGATGGAACTGAGCTTGACTGACGTACTGAGCTTGATGATAGAACCGAGCCTGAACAACGCACCGAGCCTGATGGTGGAAGGGAGTATGCATAAGTGACTGAGCTTGACGATGGAGCTGAGCTTGAACAACGTACTGAGCTTGATGATGGAGCTGAGCTTGACCAACGTACTGAGCTTGACAATAGAACTGAGCCTGAACAACGCACCGAGCCTGATGATAGAAGGGAGTATGAATAAGTGACTGAGCTTGATGATGGAGCTGAGCTTGAACAATGTACCGAGCTTGACGATGGAGCTGAGCTTGACCAACGTACCTAGCTTGACCGACCGAGCCACGCTTGCACGCCGAACCGAGCTTGACCAACGGAGCCGCACTTGCACGCCGAACCGAGCTTGACCGATGGAGCCGCGCTTGCACGCCGAACCGAGCTTGACCGACGGAGCCGCGCTTGCACGCCGAACCGAGCTTGACCGACGGAGCCGTGCTTGCACGCCGAGCTTGACCGACGGAGCCGTGCTTGAATGCTGACCTTGAGGTCGAAGGGATCGGCCACCTCACCTGACTGCCAACCAACAGCTCACCGAGCACTTACCTCTCAGCTCTCTCAGCAACCAGCACGACACCACGCCACCACGTCACCACGGCACAAAGGTTGCTGAGATCACTTCGAGATAAGCACTCAGCTTGCTGTCAGCCAACAGGCAGGTCCTGCTGGGAAACAGAATAAAAGAAAGGTGCTGCCCATCTCTCTTTA
Source organism: Acanthamoeba castellanii str. Neff (assembly GCF_000313135.1). Taxonomy (NCBI): domain Eukaryota; phylum Discosea; order Longamoebia; family Acanthamoebidae; genus Acanthamoeba; species Acanthamoeba castellanii. Next base: position 1,022,801 of record NW_004457712.1, on the reverse strand, counting down.
TGGACAGCGTCAAGTGGTCCATGCTCAGTCTTGCACAATCAAAGCATACCTTGTGTTGAACACCAAGCTGAGCTTGACCAACAGAGCCGCACTTGCACGCCGAACCGAGCTTGACCGACGGAGCCGTGCTTGCACGCCGAACCGAGCTTGACCGACGGAGCCGCGCTTGCACGCCGAACCGAGCTTGACCGATGGAGCCGCGCTTGCACGCCAAACCAAGCTTGACCGATGGAGCCGCACTTGCACGCTGAACCGAGCTTGACCGACGGAGCCGTGCTTGAATGCTGTCCTTGAAGTCAAAGGGATCGGCCACCTCACCTGACTGCCAACCAACAGCTCACCGAGCACTTACCTCTCAGCTCTCTCAGCAACCAGCACGACACCACGCCACCACGGCACAAAGGTTGCTGAGATCACTTCAAGATAAGCACTCGGCTTGCTGTCGGCCAACAGGCAGGTCCAAACTGAGCTTGACCAGCAGAGTTGTACTTGCACACCGAACCGAGCTTGACCAACGGAGCCGCGCTTGCATGCCAAACTGAGCTTGACCGATGGAGCCACGCTTGCACGCCGAACCGAGCTTGACCGATGGAGCCACGCTTGCACACCGAACTGAGCTTGACCGACAGAGCCGCGCTTGCACGCCGAACCGAGCTTGACTGATGGAGCCACGCTTGCACACCGAACCAAGCTTGACCGACGGAGCCGTGCTTGAATGCTGACCTTGAAGTCAAAGGGATCGGCCACCTCACCTGACTGCCAACCAACAGCTCACCAAGCACTTACCTCTCAGCTCTCTCAGCAACCAGCACGACACCACGCCACCACGCCACCACGGCACAAAGGTTGCTGAGATCACTTCAAGATAAGCACTCAGCTTGCTGTCAGCCAACAGGCAGGTCCTGCTGGGATACTACACAGACGGAGCTAGGTAAGTAATCAAACAACACAACCTTCCTTGAAGAGATGACGTACTTATGGCAGGCCAATGGTACGCCACATCGATGATGCACTTGAGAAGAGCCGTCCCTTGAAGGTTGCTGCAGGCCTCACTCTCGCTGGCCTCCTCCTCTGATGGGGCTTGACCGTGTGGTCCTCCTCGATGTGGACCTCCTTGACACTGACCTCCTCGACGCCGACCTCCTCGATGCCGACCTCCTCGACGCCGACCTCCTCGACGCCGACCTCCTCGACACCGACCTCCTCAACGCTGACCTCCTCGACGCCAACCTCCTCGACGCCAACCTCCTCAACGCCGACCTCCTCGACGCCGACCTCCTCGACACCAACCTCCTTGATGCCGACCTCCTCGACGCCGACCTCCTCAATGCCGACCTCCTTGACATGGACCTCCTTGATGCCGACCTCCTCGATGCCGACCTCCTCGATGCCAACCTCCTCGACAGCCAGCTCCTTGATGGGCACCTCCTCCTCCTTGGTGAGGCCCTCCTCGACATGGCCATTCCACATCACCCAAGCTCCAAGCATGATGATGAGGGTGATGAAGAAGTCGAAGATGAATCTCCCTTGATTGAAGTCCTCCTCGATGGGGACCTCCTCGACGCAGACCTCCTCGACGCAGACCTCCTCGACACAGACCTCCTCGACGCAGACCTCCTCGACGCAGACCTCCTCGACACCGACCTGCTTCTTGACAGCCGCCCACTTGCACCTCTCCCTGGCCACAGCCATCAGCCAGGCGCGCATGGCGCTAGCTCGTCTCCAACGGGTCTCCTCGATGGCAGCCTTGGCCTCCTTGTGTTGACGCTCTAGATCCGACATTGCAGCTGCAGCTGCAGCTTGAGCGAGTTGGTCGTAGTCATCCTCATCGACATCATCGGCAAGCACTTGACCATTACGGACACCTAATGAAAGACAATGTGTGTGCGTTAGCAAGAGCCCGAGGAGTAGTTGAAGCGGAAATGGAACAATTTGATAAAGATGTAGATGGAGACGGAGATTGATTGACATCCATCTACATCTCCAACGACAAGATTCATCATCTACCAAATCCTTTCTCGGGATTTGGATTTCTGAAGAAGATCTGGAACGAGAGAGAGAGAGCTTTGAAGCAGTTGGGCAACTGATACGTACTTTGCTTGTTGGCCAGGGCCTTGGCTGCTCTCTTGAGACTTGCGAGGGCCTGGGGTGTCGTCGATGGGTCTCCACGCCAGTGGTCGACACAGACGGCGTGGTCGAGCTGATCTTCGGGGACGATGTCGTGGGCGTTGTCGTCGATGAGCACCACGCCGGAGAGGTCGTCGCCAAAGACGGCGCGTAGGTCCTTCTTCCCACCGACCATGTG
>NW_004457712.1:1019207-1020404 GCF_000313135.1 Acanthamoeba castellanii str. Neff | reverse complement strand
TTCTTCTTTGATTTAGTTTGCCCCCCCCCCCACCAGCAGCTCTTAAGAGCTCTTAAGAGCTTGAGCGCAGGTACGCCCCACTGCACCACCACACCAGCGCTCTTTTCCACGCCTGCCTCCACTACTAAATCCAAGCTAATCTTATCTAATCTAAAGATTAATCTTTCTAGATTTCGATCTGATCGCCACATCTGATAGTGGCATGCCACTCGGTGCAGTGGCACTGCGTCCCCCACCAGTGCTGTGTGCTGTTTCAAACCCAATAAATCATTCACTACACCCAAAACGCGGTTCCCCTGCTGGCGCACCAAAAACACGGGTTCCGAGCGCAAAACGCGGTTTGCGTGCTCAGTTTTTTTTTTTTTCAAAAGTGGGAGGACTTGAATAAACCTAGCTGTAGCTGACCACAGGTGGCCTTTTAAAAGGTGTGATCGTATAGTGTTGGAGTTGGTTGATGTGTTGCTGAAGAAGTAGATTTCTAAAAGTAATTTATTGTTCAAGAACTAACATATTTGAGTAGTTTCCAAGGTGAGGAAAGGAATAGTTCAAGAAATAAAGTGATAACTGTTTGGGAAATAAGATAAGATAAGAGAGTGGAGAGCACATGTCGAGGTAGAGTTGATGTTTTCCAACATGTAGGTGATGTTGAGGGGGATGAGTCGCCAGCCATGATGTCTGTGGATAATCGCAATGTCCACAGGAGATCGCAATGTCCGCAGATAATTGCAATGTCCACAGATAATCGCGATCTCCTGCAGACCGCCTACTCTTCACCGCGGGGAGGTCGCGATTATCCACAGATGATCACAATGTCCACAGATAATCGCAATGTCCACAGGAGGTCATGATGTCCATGGGAGATCACAATGTCCGCAAAAAACAAGCCATCCCCATAGTTAAATGAGTTTAATGTGTTTAAGGGGATGCAACCAAAACGTGTAACACTCATTAAACACATTTAATCAGTGTTGCCACAGGTGGTTTGTGGGGATGCAACGAAAACGAGTAACACTCGTTAAACATGTTAAACTAGTAAAACACTGATTAAACTCGTTTAACGACCTGCCCACTAGTCGAACGTGTGGGCCACTCGTGAAACGAGTGGAGAATGTGTGAAACGAGTAGAGAACGTGTGAAATGAGTAGCAAACGTGTGAAACGAGTAGAGAACGTGTGAAACGAGTAAAAACCGCGTGGA
>NW_004457712.1:1018410-1019154 GCF_000313135.1 Acanthamoeba castellanii str. Neff | reverse complement strand
AAGACACCCGGTCGCGTAACGTAGTCGACAGCGAGCAGTTGCTCCTTGAACTCGAATTGGATCACGCGGCTGTCCGGCCGAGGCGAACAGCCGATGATGGGTTGGGCATGGAGTAGAGTCTCATCCATGTCCAGCACAACCAAACCGTTGTGCAGCCTGCGACGAGGGGCAGCCCTCCTCCTCGAGGAGTGGCGGCGGCGGCGAATCGTCACAGATGCGAACGTATCATCCTGAGTAGCCAGCATGGTGTGATGTTGGGGTATCTCACGAGAGGTCTGTGGTGTGTTCAGGACGAGGTTGTGCAAAGAAACACACCAGAAGAGGAGGCAACCAACGTACCCGTCGAGCTCGCCAGTCGCCAAAAATTCAAACCCCTGCAACGGTCACGATAACCAAAACAAGCTTTTCGCCAATTTAGACCACCTTAACAGCTTAACGACTCTTGATCCCACAAGCGCTGCTGCGCTACGGTGACAAGACAGACACGGCACAGCACGGCACGACACAACACGACACGACACGACACAACACGACCAACAACACAACACATCCAATGACACGACCAACGACCAACAACCAACGACCAACGACCAACGACCAACGACACGAAAAATGGTGTGCCCCATCACGCCAGACCATTGACGAGAAGGGGCTGTACCAGTTGAGGACGAGTCAGGTAGTACGACCGTGCGCGTTGGATGGGTCGTGTTGTTGGTCGTGCGGCGTGTCGTCGTGTCGTTCTTC
>NW_004457712.1:974774-1017835 GCF_000313135.1 Acanthamoeba castellanii str. Neff | reverse complement strand
CGGCAAGTGAAACATGACCAATGACACGCCACACGACGCACACACACGACACACAGTGGGGGGGGTGGGGAAACGAGGGGTGTACCTTGGCCTTGTTGCTCTCGCGGAGCGCGGTGATGTTGAGGTCCTTGATATCGAGCTGCGCGGCAAGCGTCTTGCTGAGCTCCTCCGCCTCGGTCTTGCGGTCGTGCTGCCGCACCGCCATCTCCGCGTCGCCTGAGCAGAAGAACTCAAACGCCGTCAGTGCCTGACACAACACGACATGACCCCAACGACCCACGACCCACGACACGACACGCCACGACCAACGACACAACACGACCAACGACACAACACAACACGACCAACAACACACCACACGACACATCCAACACAGACAACCAACGATTCGACCAAGAACACGACCACACGCGACAAGCGAAACATCCAATACACACGCGACACGCGACACGCAACACGAGAGAAGGAGAAAAACGCTGAAAGAGCGCGTGTGCGTGCGAGAGGGCAAGGAGGAGCCGGGGGGGGGGGATTGATGTACATTGGAACAAGCCCCGCCGCGTCTACGAACTCTGGGGAAGAACAAGAACAGGAAGAAGACGATGACGACGACGACGAAGAAGAAGAAACGTGTGAGTGCCTTGCGGCGGAGGGATGAAGCACTACCACGAGACCAACCACCACCACCACCACCACTCAACGGGCGACGCACGCCAAGTTGGCGAGGGTGGAGAGTACACGGAGGGTAGCTGTAGGAGGAGGAGGAGGAGGAGGGGGGCGAGGCCTCCCCAATTGGGCGTAGATGGATAGAAGTATATATATATATATATGTATTTATTTGTTGTTGACGTTTGAGGAGAGAGAGATGAGCAAAAAAACATACTTTTGTTGTTGTCGTCGTCCTCCATTATAGAGGGTCGCCAAAACGCATCTTCTGCTGGATCTCACAGCGTGCGCGCCACTCGTGGGTTGATGGGATATATAATGCGCTAATCATCTTGTTGTTGTCGTCGTCGGCCATTGATAGCGCCGGCCATTCGGAAAACCCGCATCTTCTGCTGGATCTCACAGCGCGCTGGTAATGCGCCAACAAAATCATCTAGTTGTTACCACGTTGGTACTACCAATAGAAGAATCAATCATCAGTCGTGACGACGACGACGAGAATAAAATGCGAAGACCACGCCGGGGCGGAACACCGAGAATAGAAAAAAGCGCGCGCGCAGCGCGTTTATTATTTTGGTAAGGCGACGTTTCCACCAAGAAAAAGAGCCCAAAAAAGGGTCGAATTATTATTATTATTATTATTATTAAAATGGCCAAAAATGCCACGTCAGCGAGGCGCAACATTCCTGCCCTACTTTACCCCCCCCCTCTGCGGGCGGCGTGGGAACGAAACCGTACCAAACCACCCTTTTAAGGGATCGCGTCAGATCAGATCTTATTCCCTGCTCTAGGGGTTGTGCAGCGGGTTTTGTTCTTGGGGTCGGCCGACCGGAGCGCTCGTGAGTGGGGGTCCGAGGCGCCTTGAGGCTCGGCCCTCATCGATCGCGGGCCGTGGAAAGGTCTTATTCCCTGCTCTCTCTGCTCTCTTTCCTTCCTGTTTCCTTTCCTTTTTCACTCGGAGCACCCTCTAATCGCACCCCGAACGCAGCGTGCGATTAAGGGGGGGGGGGAGGTCGCCAACAACAACAACAACAGCCTCCGCAGCAAAGGTGGTACGCACATTTCTCCTCCCCCCCCTCTTCCTCCTTCTCCCTCATCGTTATTGCGTTCCCTCCCTGAGTCGAGCTACAAGTCAAGTTCCTGTCCATCCTGTGTCGTTGCGGCAGCGACGAGCCCCTCACGAAGAACCGGGAACTTTATCTGCGAGCGGCTCATCGTCGAGAACCACGACCTGCTCATCAGCATCAAGGTAACACCAACACGACCAACAACACAACCAACGACCAACGACACGACGCGACCAACGACGCGACGCGACCAACGACACGACACACACAACTCATTGTGCCCGATCGCGAATGGCAGATGATCGAAGAGACGGGCGAGGTCATGGTGCAGCCTTCCAGCCGTGAACCGTGGATGCCCATCGAGGAGTTCATATGCACTCGAGGGCGAGAAGCGCGACGACAAGCAGATTTACTTTACATCAGGACTGTCAAGCTGCTGTCCAACCTCTGCCTGGTACCTACCATTGACACCTCCGCTCTCCCCTCTCTCTCTCTCTCTTTCATTGGTGGCCACTTGGTGTGTGCACCGGTTAACGCGCGAAAACTGCCAACTATGTTGTAGGGCCGGAACAGCTTCGCGTGCACCAAGATCTCACGGGTGATGACCCTGCCCGCTGGGGTGCTGCTGCGGTGCATGACCAACCCGGACCTGCCCTTCACGCTGCGTGCCTCGTTCTGGCCTGCTGATGCAGCACCTCTACGTGGACGTGAGCCCTACAAGGCCATCACGCTCGTCAACTACACGCGGGTCTGGTCCGACCTGGAGCAGAAGCCACAGCTGCGGGCGGAGGGTTCGAGGACGCGAGCACGCGCGACTCACGCCGGACCCGATCCGATTTGTGCAACAGTACGTGGGCTACTACTACTACATGGCCGACAACTACGCCCGCAGTCGGTCAACGCCATCACCCACAACACAAGCTGAGACGCTCGCGGTGGAACCACCACCACCACCACCACCACCACCACCACTTTACAACTTCTCGGTGCGCCGCGCCTCGTGCGAACCCTTTCTGATACGATGGCTTAAGTTCTCTCTCTCTCTCTCTGGCAAACAGATGGTTGTGCTCATGAAGCATCCTCACCGGATCGGTTCGAGCTCCCGGGTTCTGGATATGCAGTCCAGAGGAAGACCACGCTGCTGCTGCTGCGGGACCTCATCATCGTCTCCATTCTCGCTCTCTCCTCGGATCCCGCCACCGAAGTTTCCGGTAACTCCTGCCGCAGCATTCCCCAACATTCTTGAAGCTAGAGACGTCGCTCCAACTACTACTACTCGTACTACAGAGGGCGAACAGAACCCGCTGTTCTTCCAGCAGGACGATCGTCTGCACCATATCTGGATCTTCATGAAGACCACACGTACAACCTGTGCTCGCTCCATGGGACATGTTCTTCAATCTGCGCCTCACCACCGCCACTACTTGACCCGAGCTGCTGATCATCCTGCGCAAGCACATGGATGGTATGGGCGAGTCATCTGCACACACACACACACACATCCCTGATTGGGCAATGCTAAAACCATTCTAACACACATGTGTCGTGACAGGCTCAGCGGTATACCGACCGATCTCACCAAGATCAGCCCAGACCACCGGGGAGGAAAAAAGATCGACGAGGCCTCCGCAAATCGATGGTTCTTTTCTCTCTCCAATTTCTTTTTATCTTTTTATTTTGGTGGCTCACACGTGTGGTACATACGGGTAGGTGGAGTGACTTCCTGGTGGGTGAGTCGGAGCTCGGGGCGGCCTGCAGTCCGACAGAATTCTGGAGCGGACCCTCCCGGCGGATCTGCGCCGATGTCTACACTTCTTTTGCGGTGCAGTGTGCGTCGTGTGTGTGTGTGTGTGTTGTGACGGCCAATTCTCACGAGTGCCCATGTGATGAAGGCAGAGGTGCGTTGCCAGTCGCTCTACTACTCCTACGGGCCAGATCAAACGCCGGCTGGCCAACCCCGCGTGAACCAGGTGCGGAGCATCAAGAAAACGATCAAACTTTTGGCTCAACTTTTTCTCTTTTTGCGAGCAGGTGTACACCTTCCGCGCCCAGAAGAAGCCCAAGAATGCGATCGAGCTGGACCCTCCTCAGCGGTGGACGTCGATCTTTTCCATATGGAGCACTACACCAAGGAGCTCTCTCTAGCTCGTCGACCTCACCAACCTGCTCAACAGCAAGGGTACCTAGTACCACACACATCGAGGCACCTTCTTGGTTGCTGCCATTCCCTACACATTCGAACTGTGCGCCAGTCGAGCTGATGGGGTTCCTCCCTCCCGGTTATATATCGTAGAGAGAGCGTGGTGAAAAAGGTGCGCTCGACTACGTAGTGACCGGCATCATCCCCTTCCTTGTGAACTACTTTGGCAAGTACTACAACCGCAAGGACGCCGCCATGTACGGTTCACCACCGCAACAGTAAGAAACTGTACACGCAACACGCAACACGCAACATGCCACCGCACCATCGCACACCACGACGAGCGTGTCCGGCTGACTGTCAGTCAGTGGCTCTCTCCCTCACCAGACGCCACAAGGTGGTGGTGGCGGACTACATGGTGGACGGCCTCTCTTCTACGCCAAGGGACTGACCCACGCTCAGCGTGTGGAGGTGGGCAAGTGTATCGACGCCGTGAACCGACCCGAGGTCAACATTCACAGCACCGATCCTGAGAAGGTGCAACACGACCAACGACCAACGACACGACACGACCAACGACATAACACTGGAACAAGAGAACTGATTCTGAATATGTCGACCAGGCGTACCAGGTGTCTGGACAAGGCCTCCAAAGAGTGGCGCGTGCTCATTGAATCGACTCCGGAGAAGGAGACCAAGGTGTCTGTCGTTGCGGTAGACACGTCGCGGGAGAAGAAGGCCATCCAAGGCATCTCCCGTATTTGTACGTTAGCTCTTTCTCTTTCTCTGCTTTTCACTTCCTTGCTTGTCGGTCGGCTCACTGCCTCGTGTCGGCGTGCACAGCAAGGAGAAGAAGATAGTCGGCATCGAACAGGAGAGTTCTGCAGAACTTGGCGCAGATCTTCTGCAAGCACCTCGACGCCTTCACGAAGAAGCTCATTATTGAGCTGCTCCTCAAGTGCGTGTGCTGCCCAATTCAATCATTTGGCCGTGGACCTCTGTTTGCTCACTCGCGAGAATTCACACGCAATAACACACACCACACACACACACACACACAACAAAACGCAGGAACTGTGATTCGGGCACGCAGCAGGAGCTGACCTGGGTGACGCTACGCGCACGCTCAACATTCTGCTGGAAAAGCCGCTCGCGCACACGCTCAAGTCCACGAACAAGGACGTGCAGTCGTTGGTCAACATGCAGAACAAGCTCAACAACATGGGCACCACCAATCTGGTACGTACAACACGCACCAACACACCACACACACACACACACAACATGACACGACACGACACTGACTTTGTGGATGTATGTGACGGATTCTCCACTTGTTATCGTCGTCGCAACATGAATGCCACCAGGCGCTGCAACTGGGTATCGCCATTCTGCACGGCGGCAACGAAGAGGTGCAGGCGGTACATGCTCCAGTAGTGCTTCATCAACGGGCAGGAGGAGGAGGGCTTCTTCCCCCCCGAGATCCGCTCCCGCATCCGGCGATCCATCATCGAAATCAAAGGTACGGCACACAACACGACACCACCAATGGCACACACACACACACACACACACACGAGAAAGGCTCACTCTTTGGTGCCTCCTTGCAGAAAAGCAGCATCACTCCACTTCCGGCTGCTCGAGCGGAAGCGGGCACAGGAGCACCAGAGGACCGGAGCCAACGCCGTCCTCTTCAGGAACGACAAGTTCGGGTACGTCCGTCGGGAGAGATCCTGTGTTGCATGCGATGATAGTATCTCATCATCGTCGTCATCGCGTCGTGGTGGTGGTGGTGGTGCAGGACCGGTATCGACAACGAGCTGACCGAGGGCTCCTACAGAAGTACCTGAGGTACCGCAGACGGAGACGAGCAGCGAGTCGTACGATTTGATTTCGGAGACCGCGGCCTACCCTCCCGAGGCCGTGGAGCGCGAGATCGATGCCACCAACATCAAGCCATCGCCCCACCCCAGCTCTGCTTCACCTCCTCGCGCACCTCGAATACTGTCAGTTGGGGTACACATGACCCTGAGACGTGTGGCTTTCCTACACAATGCTGGTGTGCTTACCTGGCTCGAGTCCCCTTGTTTTTTTGTGTTGCTACCTCAAGGCCTGTGCGCCGAGAATCAGGCGGCGCTGAGGTGCGCCGAGTCCGCGCCAACACACCGGCGGGTGCTGGCGCTTCCGCGGTGGTGAGACTTCCCCCCGCCCCAAACTCCCAACCCCACGCGCTGCTTATCCACTTACTTTATCCTGTTCGGCGGACGCAGCAAGGACGTGAACAAGCTCAAGAGAAGGGAGGCCGTCGTCACGCTCCTGTCTCTGCTCGAGGGCAAAGGCCCGAAGGTCCCGGCGCCAGATGCTCATGACCCTCCACAACTTCACTGTCCTGGTACTTTCTCGACTTTTACACCTTCTCTTCAACCTCCTACGCAGCTGCTCCGCGCGCTGTTTCAATTATTATTATAATTATTATTATTATTATCATTATTAAGTGAGACCCAACCAACACCACCTCCTCCAGGTGGAAATGAGCGCATGGCAGATCGCCTCGTGAACGGGGTCACTTGGAACAAGGGGAGAGCAAGACGCAAGGGGGGGATATATCTATCCCCCCCCCTACCACGCCCTGAGCGCGCGACTGCGGCACCCACCACCACCACCACCACCACCTTTGGCATCATCCACGGTGACAGCTCTACCCCCCCCCATCGCTGGTCCCGGCGGCACTGCGCCGGTCTGCGCACGGCCAGCTGCTCTTCAACCTCTCGACCGACTGCCTTTTTTTCGCGCAATCGCTGGTTCGCGCCAGTGTACGGCCTCCCCTCCCCCCCTCTTCAATTGCTTTCTCATCCGCGGTCCTGACCCACTCTTCTCTTCGTACACACACGTGCGCGTACTCACCTGCAGCGCTGACGGCCACGTCGTCATCATCGTCGTCGTTGTCGGTGAGCAACGCCACTGCGGTGCGGCCTGGTCAACGCCTACGGCAGCCACACGGGTGGTGGTGGTGATGGCGACCTCGAACGGCGGCGGCGGCGGCGGCGGCGGCTACGCCTACTCTTCCTGCTGGGCTGCGTCGTGAAGGTGCCCACCATGGGGCCAATGGCAGGCGCTGAGTGCCGGCTGGCTGAGCACGAGTTACTCTGGCTACGCACGCTGGACCCGCGGCGACTGGTACGGCTATATAGCCGAGGGCGCGCAGTTCATGGTCACTCGACAACTCAAGTGTGCACTCAGGCACCCGTCGCGCAGACCCATGCGGCCCGTGCTTGTACAACCAGTGCCACCACTTCGGCAGCGGCAGCCCCAAGCTCGTGGTGTTCGGCCGCCAGGCGGGCAAGTGGAGCAGCACCTACCGACCGGCACAAAATGTGGACGGCAACTCGGGGCAGCCTCGACACCCGCCCATCCACGCACCCACCGCGCCAACCAACTGGGTGGCTTCAGGGCGCAGGCCGTCACCACCATGCGCGCGGCGGCAACCTGTCCCAGGCCCACTGGCCGGTGTGTGCACCCTGACCAACGCCGCCGCCGCGACCCACTCGCTCGCTCATGGCCGGCACCTTCAGCACCAACGGCAACCGGGCGCAAGTTATGGGTGAGTATTTCTCAGTTTCTTTTTTCTTTTTTCTTTTTCTTTCTTTTTTGTTGTCCCCAAGCTTGGTGGCCAGTTCATGGCTCTGACTTACAACACACACACACGTCTATCCCCCCGACCAATTTTTCTTTTTGCCAGCCAACACACGCCGACGGGTGGGATCGCTCAACTTGGCCGACGATGGCTCGTCGATCTGACATCAGCAAGACCATCAGCATCGGCGCCAACCTTGACCGACCATGTGGATGCTTCCTTCGAAGCGGCAGATCTGATCGTACCACCGTCGGTGGTCTCTCACGAGCTGGGCATCACCTGTCCGCCCGCAGGCCTCCAACACCTACCAGACTCATCACCTACGCCTCGCCGACCGAAGTCTCCCGTGCACGGTCAAGAGCCAGATGCAGGGGTGCTCGTCGAACGTCGCGGCGACCAGCGTGACCTGGATCTGCCCGGCCATGAGCGGCAACTTGTTCGCGGAGGAGCCCGTGACCGATCGTCCCCCCCCCACAGCACCGACACGGCCATCGTCAGCGCTGACTGGCCCCGTCACCCTGACCGCCTCGGCCACCGTGCAAAGCGCTTGCCCTCTCCAGCTCCGGCTTGCTCGTCCTGGCCTACTGCGTCAAGGTGTGTTCCGCATGGACCCTGCCACCGGTGGTCCGTCGACGCCGGCGCGACCCTCTCCGGCGCTGCACCGGCGCTTCGTCGCCCGCCGTGACTGACTCAGCCAAGAATGCGTTGGTGGCGTGGAGCGGCGGCGTTGGGCTGTCCAGTATCGTCACCGTTCAGGCCAACTACAACAACCCGTCTCACCCTCAGCGGCTACTCGGGAGCCCAAGGCCCTCCAGGCCGCCACGCCCAACACCACGCGGGCAACGTTCAGTGGATGAGCTTGGCTCCATCACTTTGGCAGGCGGCCTCGTGCCGGCGGCGCCGACAGCTTCTACGACGACCGTGAGCGGCCGCCAACTCGTCGCTCTTGGCCGTCCTCAACAACGTGACGTAGGGCGCGACAGCGTCACCGTGCGGCGGCAGCCTGGTGCTCGCCACGGTGCCCGCGAGCCTCGTCGCCCTCCCGCCGCTCACCATCTCCAGCGGCCTCGTCGACCTCCAGGGTCCTCCACAGCAGATGATGAGCCTCTCCTACAGTGTCTCCCAGTCGGGCGGCTCGCTCGCGCGCGGGCTCCAGAGCAACCGGTCAACGTTGCCGGCCAGCACCAGTTCACCAGCGGCACCCTCGCCGGTCCTGGTCTGGTGACACCCTCCAGCCCACGGCCACCGCCCTCCCCGTGTCCGGCACCGACGCCAGACAGTCGACAACTGCCTGCCTGCCTGATGGTCCGTCAGTCAGGACAGCGGGAGCCTGCTCGGCGCTCACTGTTGTCGCCCAGTCAGTCAGTCGCAGTTCATCGCCGGACACGCCCGCGCGCGGACAAGGCGAGCACCGGCGTGCTCCCTCAAGACACTGTAGCTGGGTGGCCGGTAACATCCGCGGCTCGACCTCGGCCGTCATTCGCGCGTGCCGGCCAATGCCACACGTGGCGAATGTTCAGGCGACCGTCGCAGGCGGTGCCATGGCCACCGAGACCGTCGCCGCACCGCCGCCAGCTGCTCGTCTCTTCGGCCAGATGGCCAAGTCGGCCAGCTCTGTGCTCGTGACGCTCAGCGTCTCCAACAACGTGCTCTCGACTCGACTCGACTCGACGAGCAGGCCGCGATCAGCGCGACTCCAGCAGCGGCAGGCACCCTGGCCCTCGGCGGCAGCGGTTCCTCTACAGCGGTCTCCTCACCGTCCGTCGCCGGCTCGGTCGGCGTCGACGCTGCTCCTCGCTGCTCCTCCTCCTCCTACTCGTTCGGTCCGCCGCCAACTCGTCGTTCTTGGCCGGCCGAGAAGAGTGTCACCGTCTCGGGCGCCTACAACAACTGCAGCTCGTCGTCGACGCCACCTCCCAGGTCGCTTCGGGCGGGCAGTCGGTCCTGCTCGGCTTGGTCGTCGCCCTCCCGCCACTCACCATCTCTGGTGGCCTCGTCCGGTACTGGCGCTAAGATGGTCGACAACTGCCTGACTCAAACTTGGCCAGCTCCGGCGGCGGCATCAACACATCGAAGTGGGCCTTTTTTCGACTTCTCGCGCACGCGCGCGCGGGCTTCACCCTGGCCACGGGCGGCACACGTGGAACCTCAATGCCAGCCTTCCCGCCCATCGCCATCAGCGCCTCACGGGCTGCACCCCCGCCAGCCCGGCGGCCTGGCCACGCCCGGGCCGAGCGGCGGCAGCGGCGGCGGTGACGGCAGTGACAGCTGGCAGTGCGCGGGGAGTGCTGCCCAGGTCTTGGTCGACGCCCTACGTAGGGCGACCAGAGCTCCAGCAGCACGAACGTTACCAGCAGAGACGGTGGTGACGCGGAGGACGACAAGGAGCTGGAGGAGGAGAAGGATATGACAGCGCCGACGACGACAATGACGCCATCGGTGCTACGCCCAGCAAGCGCAAGCCTGCGGCACTCCCAGTCGAGGCGGCCCGTCACTCCCGTCATTCGCATCCCTTCTCTCATGTCCACCATGCCCGGCTCCCCGTACCTCCTCCCATCTCTCTCTTTCTCTCTTCGCACACATTTCATTTCATAGTTTGTTCCTGACGCGTCGTGTGTCGTGTGCAGCGGACCGTCGACGGTGTCGGCGCTGGATGCGAAGACAACGTCGCTCAGGATTGGGGTGCCGCGCGTGGAGCTGGTGCTGTATCCGATGGGCGGCGGGCTCCTCGTGTTCCACATCGACTGGATGCCCAACGCCCGCAACAAAAAGCTCTCCGTGATGTAAGGCTCGACACGTCGACCTCCGACATCATCATCGTCAGCAGCAGCAGCATCAGCAGCATGGTCTCGCTGCTGCTCACGGTCACAGACACCTACCGCATGTGGGCCGACGTGGATCCAGCTGGGCACCGTGACCACGGCTTACGGCCAGGCCCTCTTCAGCGGCATGTCGCCCTGTACCCCTCAACGTCACCATCGGCGCGCTCACGATCGACGACGCCGTCATGGTCAAGAAGAAGAAGAAGACCAACCTGACCCAGCGCTGGGTGTCGCCGGCGACGTGGCCTAGTTGCCCACCACTCGGGCGTCCTGCTCACCAACCAGTCGGCGACCCTCGCTCGCGCTCGAGTCGGCCGGGATCCTGATCGGCGTCAACGACACGGCAGGCTCGTCAACTACGACCAGATCTCAACATGGTGGGCGTCGCGTCCGCGACCGCGACCGTCAACGTGTTCGTAGTCCACCTCTACGCCGCTTCAACGGCAGCAGCACCATCTGCCGGCGCCACGCGGCTCGTCAACCGCGCCCTCGCAGCGGGCGAGGTTTCCACCACCACCACCACCCGACCACCGGCCTGGTGGCAACCGCAGGCGCAGGTCAATCTGCGACCTCGACGCCGATGGCGATCGACGGCGCACGCGCAGGTCAGCGTCACGCAGCCGCTCACCTATTGTGGACATCCGCAGCAGCAGCAGCGGCACCCTGGATGGTGGTCATCGTAGACGAGGGTGATTTCTGCGCGGTCACGTTGCGAGCTGGTGCGGGCGGCAGCTTCGCCCTGGACCCAGCATCATCCTACACCAACCAGTAGCTGTTCGCCAGCGCAGCTACGGCAGCACCAGCGTGGCACCGAGGCGACCGAAATGAGAAACGAAACGAAACGAAACGAAACGAAAAAATGAAACAAAATACGAAATAAACGAAAGGAAATAATACGAAACGAAACGAAACGAAACGAAAATGAAACGATAAAGCAAACGATAAAACGAAATAAACAATGAAATAACATTGTTTCCGTTTCGATTTTCATTTCGTTTGCATTTCGTTTCGCTAAATTTTCTTTTCGTTTTTTCCGTTTCGTTTCGTTTCGTTTCGCTGCATTTTTCATTTCGTTTTTATCGTTTTTTTCGTTTCGTTTCGTTTCGTTTTAAATTTCTATTTGCGTTTCGCCCCGCCGAATAGATAAAAGAATGCAAGCGAGAGGGTAGTGGAGACCACGTACGAGCTTCCTCCTCCTTCTTCCCGTCGTACCGCGCCGTGGATGGGGCTTTTTTTGTGGCTTTGCTGACGTACAGGCGATCTCCTCTCCGCCCCCTTCATCGTTGTTCCGGTTACGGGCGGACCGTACAGGGCAAGTGCATCTGACGCCACTTCAGCTGATGCGCTGCTTGCTTCGGAGGAAGCGTCTGTCTGCTGCCCCTCGCTCACCTCGCAGGCCAAACGGGACCTGGTACCCACGGCCGCCGGGAAAACGACACCTGGACGGGGCAGGGCAAGCTCGTGTGGCGCAGGCGGCGGCTACTACGTCGGCGAGTGGCATGACGGCCCCACCAGGAAGGCCCCAGCACCCTCCTCACCAGGTACACTTCTGCCGCCGCCCTTCCAGCAGACGAAGGTTCCCCGTCCCCGTCCCCCTCCCCGTCCCCATAGCACGCTTCACTGGTTCTTCTTCTTCTTCTTCCCTCATCTGACACACCACCGCCACCGCATCACCCACCAGGCTCACAGGTTTGGCCACCGCGAGTACAGGAATGGAGCCACATACATGGGCCGCTACAAAAAGGATCATCGCGTGGGCCGGGAGTGGAAGGTAACCGCACTCTCCCCTCTCCCTCGCGCCCATGATGGTGGCTCTTGGTGGCAGCAGCAGGTGGTGGTGTGGCGGGCGCTCAACGGCGCTGGCGTGATGTCGCTGCGCACAGGTGGGGCGGAGGAACAGGCGCCTCATCTGCCCAGATGGCCAGGAGTTCAAGAGCAGGTCTGGATGGGTACACACGCACGCACGCACGCACATGCTCACCTCGCCGCGCTGCACTGCTGCCTCCCCCCACCGCCGCCCCAAAGTTTCCCTTGGCTGAGGCTTCTTCCAGCAGAGGAAAAGATGCAAGTCGGCGACACTCAGGCTTGAGTTGGCCGGGACCCTGATTGGCGTCAACGACACGGCAGGCTCGTCAACTACAGCCAGATCTCAACACAGTGGGCGCCGCGTCCGCGACTGCGACCGTCAACGTGTTCGTAGTCCACCTCTACACCGCCATTGGGCGTGCTTGCACTCGGCGGCGGCGGTGGCGGCACGCTGCACTACAACGCTGGGCTCCAGGTGCCACCGGTGCACTGGCCTGCTCCGCGTCGCCGCCAACACCACCAACACCACCACGGTGCAGCTCGCTGATGGATCGGCCCTCTCGGGCGGCAAAAACCTCTGGAGGTCACCGGCGGCGCGCTGGCCACCTTCACCACCGCGCGCGCAGACCTGCAGCTTGGTCCACCTTTGCGGATCCGCTCAGCAACGCTGGCGCGCAGCGTCAGGTCGTGCTGGGTAGCGCCACCTTCACTGGTGGTGCAAGTTCACTGTCGCCAACCAAGGGTTCGACGGACGGAGTCGCCGCGCTCAACATCACGTTGACCTTTGCTGGCGGCTACGCCAACAACGCCAACGCGAGCGAGGTGGCAGCCGCGCGCTCTTCACTGTGGGCGGGCACCCCACACGGGCCTCATCCACACACGGCCAATGCCGCCGCCATGTCGCCATGAGAGTTCACCGCCGGCTCGCAGCGCTTCAAGGTCGATTCAAGAACATGGGTGGAGGCTGCATGCAGCAGCAGGACCGCGATCATGTCCAGAGCAGCAGCGGCAACACATCGAACACCGTGGCGGTACCGGGAACGTGATCAAGGACAGCAAGATGCACCGCAGCATGGGCACCCCCCGACTTCGAAGTGTCGGGCGCGCGCAACTTCTGCTGCTGCTGCTGCTCCCACTCTCGATCTTCCTGGCCATCACCCTCGAGTCGATGACGGCACCTCGCTCACCCTCGATGGCGATGTCATCGTGGCCGGCAGCTTCTACTGGTACAGCGGCGGCGGCGGCGGCTACGTCAGGGGGCGGCGGCAACCTCATCCTCCAGGCATGGGGGGGGGGCAAGAAGATCATCCTCTCGCCGGCCCAGCACTACGCATGGACGGCACGGTGGTGGTGGTGGCTGCTGGTGGCTGGTGATCCCATCGCTCTCGTCATGGGTAAACCCCTCCTCCCGACGCCACGCTCGAGCCACGACCTCTCGGGTACCCTGAGCGCGCCGGTGGCCACCGCGCGCGGGAATCACCGTGGGCCTGCCCTCGCTGCGTCTCCTGGGCAGCAGCGTGTCAATTTCAGCGCCCTTCTCGCGCGCGCCTCGAGGTCGCTACCGTGTGCGCGCTCGTGGCCGGCAACGTGACCATCGATTGGGGGAGGGAGGCACCATGGCCTGTGCCGTGTTCGAAACAATCGGCCGGCATCGCCGCTTCAGGCGTAAATGACACGAAAAACGAAAAGGTTTCGTTTTCATCTCATTTCGCATTTCGTTTCTGATTCATTTGGTTTGGTTTTCAGGTCGTTTCGTTTCGTTTAGCATTTCGTTTCAGCTTCATTTTGGTTTTCATATCGTTTCGTTTCGCACACAGATTTGGTTTTCATATCGTTTCGTTTTACATTTGGTATTTTATTTCGAACGTACGCGCAATCTCTTAGCTCTGGGCATTCGATTCTCTTGCGGCCGGCAGGATGGCCTCGGCCTCGCTGATGTCGACCTTTGGACGGCCCTTGTTGAGTCCTTCGAGGAGCACGCACGCCTTGCAGAGCTTCTGGCTGGAGATGTACCCGCAGCGCGCGCACTTGCCCACGGTGGGCATCTTGTCCTTGGTCTCCGTGCTGAGGTGCATGTTCTCGCCCGAGTGGATGATATCTGAATGAATGCCCGCGGACAACACACGCAACAGTGAGTGGCCACTCGCACGAGTGACACGCACACGCACACGCACACGAAGACGAGGTGCCTCGCACCGAGAATGGCGCTGGGTCGAATCCGCTCGAGGTCCTTGAGGAACTCGCGCGCGAAGCCCCGGTACGCGTTGGGCGAGTAGATGCACTCGGTGGAGAAGTAGTCCAGCTTCTTGAAGTAGGCGTACCTACGTAGGTAAGGACCACCACCACGACGACCCTCTCCCAGGCGTTAGGAGGCGAAACAACGGCGCCGCGCCTTGAGTGTCGGCGAATCGAATGACATTAAGGTGGTGGTGGTGGTGGTGCTGGTGGTGGTGGGTCGATCGTACATGACGATCTCCTTCTCGTAGGTGTACTTGAAAGGCTTACACCGGGGCAGCGTGCCCTTGCTGCCCGTCATGATGTCCACGCATCGCCGCAGCCGGGACGAGTCACCCCGGAGAACTGGAGAGAGAGAGAGAGAGGAGAGAGAGTGCGCAGCAGCGGCGGCGGCAGAAAAAAGAAAAAGCAATTCTCGTCAAAACGAGAGACATCGGGTTCACTGAGCAGGCCGCGCGTACGGTTCATGAGCACGGTTTCGGCAATGTCGTCAGCGTTGTGGCCCGTCACGATTTTGTCGGCCTTCATGATCACCGCGCCGCGATCCAGAGCCTGCCTGCGGAAGACTCCACAGAAGGTGGCCTTCAACAGCAGTAGTGTGGGAATCGCGGCGGCAGCGTCAGCCACGGTCGATACGGTCACCAGGCGCGTCAATTGATTGATTGTCGTAATCGATCACGGGTGCGCAGCCCGGCGGGGCACACACACATACACAACACACACAACACACACAACACACACAACACACACACACGTACAGTTGTTACGGAGGCCGATCACGCGCACGATATCGTCCATCGACCACCCATAGAGATCCCGATAGGAGAGGATCTGCACACGAGCGCGCCGCACACGGGGATGATGCTGGTGTCAGCTCCACCATAGCTGTGGCCACTTGCGCCTACGCCCACAAACAATTGCAATTCTAGTTTCCTGCCGCAAACCTATGGCTCGGGACGACGACGACGAGGAGGAGGAGGGAGGAGGAGGGAGGAGGAGGATCACCTTGAGTGGCAGCTGGTACTGCTCCTTGTTCCTCTTCACCGTCTGGCGGTGGAGGTCGGTGGAGGTGGCGGGTGGTGGCGGGTGAGGAAAGGGAGGCAACGACGTCGAGAGCGAGAGCGAGAGAGAGAGAGAGAGAGCGAGAGCGAGAGAGGAGCAAGGGCGGTGGTGGTGGTGGTGAGGAGGGGAGGCGAGTCTCACCTCGAGCGAGTCGTCTCGGTAGCCGGTGATGCCCTCGTCGATGGACAGCAGGAAGAGGTCGAGCCCGTAGTCGTGCCTCGCGTTGAGGGTCGTCAGCACGTGGGCCAGCACGGTGGAGTCTGCGTCGCGTCGCGTATGAGCTTCCGCCGCGCATGAGGCGCGGACTTGGCGTAGAAAAGAAAAGAAGTAGTTGTTTGGGGAGGGAAGGGGGGGGCACCTTTTCCCCCGCTGGCGGCGATGGCGACCCGCTCGCCCCGATGGAAGAGCTTGTTCTCAATTACCGTCTGATGGACCTCGTCTTCGAAAACACGGAAAAAGCAGTCCTTGCAGATCATCTCGGCCGTCTTGGGCCGCTTGATGATAGCCCGGTTGTCCGTGCAGAGGCAACAGTACCGCACCATCTTGCTTCTTTGCGATTTGTTTTTGTTTTTTAGTCTTTTCTTTCAATTCAGAACGTTTTACGTTGCTCCGATCCTTGCCTAGCCCAAATTCTTCTATCCAGCATTACGTGCCTTGCGTTTCCGAGCCTCAAATTCTTCTACGGTTTACGTGCCATGCGTTCCCGAGTCTCAAATTCTTTTGTTGTATCACATGCCTTGCGTTCCCGAGCCTCAAATTCTTCTACGGTTTACGTGCCATGCGTTCCCGGGCCTCAAATTCCTTTTTTACACATCCCCGTTCAGTGTTCTTCAATGAAATATTTAATTATTTGTTGTTTACCGCCGACGCTGTCGAGCATCGGACGAGGGTGAAGAGAGGGGTCGGCTGGGTTTGATGAGTTTCTGCCAACTGCGCCACTCGATTCGAAGCAGGGGCTGCAGCAGCAGATTGCCCCACTCCTCCGCACGCATTTGGTACCCCTTTTGCATCATCACCACACCCATGTTCAGGTGAGCCACACCACACCACACCACAGCAAGGGAGTGCGCACCTGCGAGTTGAAGTGGAGGAAATCGCTGGCGTACATGTCTCGACCATGTCGCCCCTGCCAGCCGGGTCCCGGGTAGATTGCGCCCATCGGCTCCCTGCGGTGTGACAGCCCATCATAAATAAGCCTGTGAATAATCAATTCATGGTGGGGGGGGGAGAAGGAAGAAGAGAGGTTTACTGGCTGGAGTCGAGCTGCTGCTGCTGCTGCTGCTGCTGGGCCTGCAGAAACTCCCACAGGAGCACGTTGCGCTCCAGATTGCGCCGCTTGTGGCCTCGCTCGACCTCTCGCCTGCCAATGGTCGCACCACGTGCTACCAACGTTAGCGCCCCTAGAGTCCCTGAAGGAGGAGAGGGGACGCCGGGCCAACGGTCAACAAAACGTACCCGGCGGGGATGGGGCTTACGAAGACCAACTTGCGCAGATCCTTGAGGGCGCTGCAGATGGCGATGAAGTTGTCGACCGTGTGCGACGCGCTCTTGGGGTCCTCGCCATACCTAACGACCAACTCATCGATAAATAGACGCGCACGACCAACGACACGACCAACACATCGATGCGCGTACAGGTTGTCCATGGAGCCGAGCCCAAGGAGCACCACCTCGGCATCGTTGACGTTGGGGTCGTCCATGACGTCGCACCACAGCGTGCGCTTCACCCACTGAGCCGGGCCGACCGATGGCTGCCCAGCACATCATCCCACCACATCACCCGCCCGTCGTCATTGTAGGATCGCCCATGTCTCAGGCCACAACGCCACGCGCGCGCGCGGTGACTACTCGCCTTGTGGGCCGCGTCGGGCAACCAGTCGTCAGTCGTCGCGCCGTAGTGCCCTCGATTGATCACCACCCAATGCTGCCGGATCTGGTGGTGGGTGGTGGTGGGTGGTGTGCGGTGAGCGGCGTGTGGCGTGTAGACCACCCGCAGAGCTAGCTATGCCGGTGGTACCTTGTCGGTTTCGTCCAGGAGGTCCTGCAGGCGCGCGGGAAAGCCGGCCGTGAGCCGCCCCAGCCGCCATACGTCGCCCCAGCCCTCGACCGTTCCATCCCCTGTCCTCCAGATCGTAACGTTGTTTTTTGATTTAATTAGATGTGGCATCTGTGAATCGCTTGAAGATGGGAACGCGATGGAGTGATATAACGATCGAAGAAAAAGAGGCACCAAAATGGTGGCACATGTGTGTACCGAGGCAGAGGATCTTGTGGAAGGAATCGGAAGCAGACGGGATGGAACGGGGTCGACCGAGGCCCAGGTAGCGCACTACCACGAGCAGCCACCATCCCTGCAGCTTCTCCCAGAGCCTCCACCACCAGCCCCACCTTGACCGGCTCTTCTCCTTTGCGGCCTTCATCTTGAGCGCAGAAAATAGAAATACAAAAAGAGCAGTCCAAATTCCAAACGAAAAAAAGGAAAAGGAAAATGAAAAATGAAAGAGAACCGCCAAGAAAGGACGAGAAACCAAAGGGGAGCTGGTGGTTGGGGGAAAAAAACAACAAGGAGGAAGAACGAAGGAGGAAGAAGAGAGAGAGAGAGAGAGGCAGCGATCACGATGAGGAGGAGGAGGAAGCGGCAGCGGAGGCGAGGACGGCCGAGAGGGCGGGCACGAAGTTGACCATGGCAGCCTCTTCGTTGAGGAAGAGGTGGCTGCCCTCGGCGATGGAGAGGAACTCGAAGGCGGCCGTGGTGTAGTGCTCCCAGGAGAGGAGGTGGGTCTTGTCCTTGAAGATCAGGTCCTTCTCGCCGTCCACCGCCAGCAGCTTGCTCTGCATCTGCTTCCTCTGGCCCTCGCCGTACAGGCCCGACGCCTTTCGCCACGGCAGGTACCGCTTGCCGAGCAGGATCGACGAACGGATCACCTCTGTAATCAGCGACCGCACACGACACACGACACACGCGTGTCAGGCCAAACGCGCTGATGGGAGGAACGCGCAACACGCACGCGTGTGCGGTCACAGGTGGAGAGGGAGAGGCTGACGTACCGGGGTCGAGGGTGGTGTTGACGATGAGGCCCTGCTGCATGGCCACGCGCATGAAGTCCTCCACGGGGGCCGCGGCCAGCACGGCGTCGGACCAACCCTCCCACTCCGTGGCGAAGAAGCTGGGCTCGTCGGGCGAGGCGATCGCCGCCACCACGAGCTGCGACGACGCGCGGAAGTGGGACGCCGCCTCGTACGCGATCAGGCCGCCCATCGAATGACCGTAGAACACCAGCGGAGCTGCATAGCACACATATACACACACAACGCGACAAGACAATGAGTCACCAACACGTCCGTTGTGTGTCATGTGTGTGTCGTGTGTCGTGTGTCGTGTGTCGTGTGTGTGCGTCGTCTTTAAGTACCGGGGGCAGCCTGGTCGAGGAGGGCGAGCTGGTCGAGGATGAGCGGGAGGAGGTCCTCCCAGGCGGACGAGCGCTGGGGCACGTAGGCGTAGAGCTCCACGTCGGCCGGCACGAACGCGGTCCAGCTGCGGAACACGGAGGGCTCGCCGCCCAGGTACGGGAAGCACACCAGGCGCGCCTTGGGCTTCTCCACCTTCCGGTAGCACTCGAACACCGCCACGGGACCCGACGCCGCCGCCGACGACGCCGATGCCGAGACAGCGGTCGCGTCGGACGATGACGACGACGACGAGGAGGGGGCGAGAGAGGAGAGGGAGAGGATCTTGACGACGAGCTCGTCGATGCTCTTGCCGCCGGTGAGGTCGAGCACGGAGAGGGAGATCTTCATCTCCTTGTCGATCCAGTTCTTGAGCTCGACGGCCATGAGCGAGTCGACGCCCAGGTCGGTGAGCTTGTTGCTCATCTCGATGTCCTCGGCCGAGATGCCGAGCATGGAGCTCAGCTTGGCCCGCAGGCTCTGGCGCAGGATCTCGATGCGCTCCTCGGCGGGCGCGGCCGAAAGCTGCTGGAAGACTGACACCGAGCTGCCGCCGCCGGCACCGCCTTCGGTGGCCTCGCCTCGGTCGTCGACCAGGAGCGCGCGGAAGCGGGCCGAGGTGAGGGACGGGAGCGTGTTGGCGGCCACCCGCCACACGATGGGCGAAGCGACGACCTGCGCGGGCAGGTCGGTAATGGCCCACTGCAGGACGTGGAGGGCGTGGTCGATGGGAAGCGGGTAGATGCCGCGCTTCTTCATCGACTCCTCGAGGTCCTTGCGCTCGGCCACGTAGCCCACGTCGCCGATGGCGCCCCAGTTGATGGACACGAGCGGGAGCGACGGGGAGCGGGCGCGCGCCTGGTGGGCCAGGGCGTCGAGGTAGGCGTTGGCGGCGGCGTAGTTGGACTGGGCCAGGTTACCCACCACGGCCGACACCGACGAGAAGAGCACGAAGAAGCGCAGCGGCTCGGCGCCCAGCAGCTCCACCAGGTTGTGTGTGCCGCGCACCTTGGGCGCCACCACGCGACGGAACCGGTCCGGCGTCATGTCGTCCAGCAGGCAATCGTCTGCCATCACCACCACAACAACAACGAGATAGAGAGAGAGAGATAATGAGCTACAATGCAGGAGGACTAGATAATAAAAGATACATAAATAAAAACAAAAGCTCCTCAGAGACACGCAAAACACAGTTGTCGACATGGCGATGTTCAGGCTTAGCATAGGATGTTGTTCAATCATCATCGGAGGCGGAGGTGGTGGCCACACATAATAAATTATAAATAAATAACAAATTGGTGGAGTGGTGGAGTGGTGGTGCGTACCGAGGACCATGGCGGCCTGCATGACGCCGCCAAAGCCGGGGGCGGCGGGGAAGTGGGCGCGGATGCGGCCGAGGGCGGCCTGGAGCTGGTCGCGGTCGACGACGTCGGCCTTCTCGACCAGGACGTGGGCGCCGAGCGCGGTGAGCTCCTCGACGGCCTGGGCGGCGGCCGGGGCGGCGGCGCCGGAGCGGGAGAGGAAGGCGAGGTTGGTGGCGCCGTGCTGGGCCATCCAGCGGGCCACGGCCGAGCCGAAGCCGCCGAGGCCGCCGACGAGGAGGTAGACGGGGGCCGGGTCAAAGGCAAAGGCGGGGAGGAGGGTGCGGACGGGCTCGTCGGGGCGGAGGGAGAGGATGACCTTGCCGATGTGCTTGCCCTGCTGCATGTAGCGGAAGGCCTCCTCGACGCGGCCGAACGAGTAGACCTTGCGCGGGAGCGGTCGGAGCTTGCGCTCGTGGAAGAGGGCCATGAGCTCGCGGAAGATGCGGCCCGACGTGTGCGGGTGGGAGCCGTTGAGGCGGTCGAGGTCGATGGCGAAGAAGGAGAGGTTCTGGCCGAAGGGGAGCAGGTCGAGCTTGGAGTTGCCGTAGATGTCGCGCTTGCCGATCTCCAGGAAGCGGCCGAACGGGGCCAGCACGCCCACGCTCTTCTTCAGGGCCTCGCCCGAGAGCGAGTTGAGCACGAGGTCGACGCCGCGGCCGTCGGTCTTCTTGGCGAGCTCCTGCACAAAGTCGAGGCTGCGCGAGTTCATGATGCGGTCGGGCCGCACGCCCAGCTCGCGCTCGATGAACTCCCGCTTCTCGCGGCTGCCCACCGTCGCGTAGACCTCGGCGCCGAACAGGTGCGCCAGCTGAATGGCCGCCTGGCCCACGCCGCCGGCCGCGGCGTGGATCAGCACCGACTCGCCCGGCTGGATGTGGCCCAGGTGCTTGAGCGCGTAGAGGGCCGTGAGGAAGGTGGCCGGGATCGTGGCGGCCTCCTCGAAGCTCATCCACTCGGGGATGGGCTGCACCAGCGGCGCCAGGGTGGTGACGTAGGTCGAGAAGCAGTAGCGCGCCACGCACACCACGCGCTGCCCGACGGCCAGGTCGGCGACGCCCTCGCCCACGGCCGCGACGACGCCGGAGCACTCGATGCCCAGGTTGCGCCCGCAGAAGCCGCCCTCGACGGCCTCGTCGGAGAGCATGCCCATGGCCAGCATCACGTCCTTGAAGTTGAGGCCCGTGGCCTGCACCTGCACCTCGACCTCGCCCGGGCCGGGCGCGCGCCGCTGCGACTCGCGCCACTGCAGCGTGTTGAGCAGGCCCGCCGTGCCCACCTCGAGCCGCAGGCCCGCGCAGTCGCCGTAGCGCTTCTCCTCGGTGCGCTGCAGATCGGCCGACACCTTCTTGGCCGCCACGCGCGGCACGTACACCACCGGCCGCTCGGAGGCGGCGGCGCCTTGACGCACGACGAGCTCCTCCTCGTCGCGCACGTGCGGCGACGCGAGCGCCTCGAAGACGCTGGCCGCCACCTGCGCGGGCGTGAAGTGCGGGTCGACGTCGACGACGCAGCTCTTGATGCCCGGGCGCTCGTTCTTCATCACGCGCGAGAAGCCGACAAGGGGCGCGTTGTGGGGCAGCGGGCAGTCCATGTTGCCGCCGCGCGTTACCCAGTAGACCTCGCCGCAGTGGCCGCTCACCGCCGCCTTCATGCGCTCGAACTCGCCGTCGGACACGCCCTCGAACACGGACGCGCTCGACAGCGAGGGCAGGTACACCAGCGTACCGTGCGCCGCCGCCTCGCCGGCCGCGGCCACGCGCACCAGCTCGCGCGGCGCCGCAGCGCACAGGCTCGCGAGCTCGGCGACGACGGCCTCCTGCTCCTCGCCGGCGTCGGCGAGCACGTAGACGACGGGGGTGGTGGCGGGCTCGGCGGGGGCGGAGAGGGGCGCGGTGACGAGGAAGGTGGCGTGGATGGGGCGCGGGCGGCGGTCGTGCAGCGGGTGGATGGCGGCCCAGCCGCTGTCGACAAAGGCCTGGCGCCAGGCCTGCTCGGAGAGGGTGGGGCCGACGCTGCGGCGCTCGGGGTCCTGGAAGCGCCACCAGCCGGAGAGGGTGCCGAACACGGTCTGGATCCACATGGGCGTGTTGACGAACTCGTTCATGAGCAGCTGGCCGCCGGGGGCCAGCAGCCGGCGCACGCTGGTGAGGGTCTGGACGATGTCGACGGTGGCGTGCAGCACGTCGGTGGCGACGATGAGGTCGTAGGACTCGGGCGTGAAGCCCTGGGCGTCGAGGTCCTTCTCGATGTCGAGCACCTGGAACTTCATGCGGCCGCCCCACGGGGCGAACTTGGCCTTGGCCTTCTCGAAGAAGGAGGGCGAGATGTCGGTGAAGGTGTACGACACGAAGCGCTTGCCCAGCACCGGCAGCGCGTGCGTCGTGGTGCCGCCCGTGCCGGCGCCGATCTCGAGCACGCGCAGCTGGCCGTGCTTGTGGGCCAGCAGGTCGAGCGCCTGCCCGAGGATCTGGTTGGCCTGGTAGAAGGTGGGACCCTTCTCGTACACGCGGTACACCGTGTCGTCCTTGAACAGCAGCGAGAGCGGGTCCGTGGTGCCCAGCAGGATCTCCTCCAGGTGGTACCCGATGCGGTGCACCACGAGGCTCTCGTCCTTGAGCGCCTGCTCCTCCTCGGCGTTGAAGAAGGCCTCCACGGGCACGTTCTCGGCGGCGGCCTGCTCGGCCGTGGCGCGCACGGTGGCCTCGAGCCAGTCGTAGAGCGGGCGGTAGAGGGGCACGATGCGCTCGCGCTTCTCGGGGCTCGCCTCGAACGAGGCAGCGACGCGGCGCAGGTAGGCGAGCGCCACGCGCTCGGGCTCGTCGTCCCACGCGGCGTCGGTCGGTGGCACGGCCTGCGCGACGAGGCCGTCGGCGCCGTGGACGAGCAGGGCCAGGTCGGGCCTCCACACGAACTCGTAGAGGCTCTCGTTCCACTCCCACGAGCCCTGCTCGTCGCCGCCCTTGGCGCCGCCCTTCTTGCCGATGGAGGCGCACAGGAGGCCCTCGACGCTCACCTTGTCCTCGCCGTCGGCCAGGCCCAGCAGGCGGATGTCGCCCACGAAGCTGCCCTGGGCGGGCTTCTTGGCCGTGGCGTGCACAAAGTACTTGGCCGCGCGGCACGGCGAGTGCACCTCGATCTTGCCGATCCGCACCGGCAGGTAGCTCTCCGAGAGCGAGCCGCCCACGGCCCCGATCAGCACCTGGAAGCACGCGTCCAGCACCGTCGGGTGGATCGCGTAGGAACTTCCCGCCGGCGGCAGCGCGCACGCCACGGAGCTCACCACCGCCCACGCCTCACCGTCGCCGCGGTGCAGCTCCTCGATGCCTGCACATGTACACATGTCGTATCGTGAGTGTCGTGTCGTTGGTGAACAACAACCACCACACACACTTCTAGAGAGAGAGAGAGAGGAGGGATGGATGGATGGATGGATGGGTATAAAAAAGAGTGTGTGTACGCACCCTGGAAGTCGGGGCCGTATTCGAGGCCGGCGTCGTTGAAGACCTTGTAGCACTCGTCCTTGGAGACAAAGTGCGGGCAGCGCTCCTTGACGGCCTGCATGAGGGCCTTGTTGGCCTCGATCTGATCGGCGGCGGCCGGGGCGGCGGGGGCGAGCCTGCGGTGCTTGCCGCTGCAGTGCTCCTGCCAGCCGCTGCCGTCGGCCGAGAAGACGGTAAAGTCGCGGCGGCCCTCCTCCTCCTTGTCGGCCAGCGTGAGCTGGGTCTTGATCGCGGTCTGGTCGGTCTCGAAGATGAGGGCCTTCTTGAACACGATCTCCTCGATCGCAACGGGCGTGTTGACGGCGTCGCCGCCGGCGCTCTTGGTCTCGTCGGTGGGGATGGCGGCGGCCATGGCGATGTAGCCGGCGCCGGGGAAGACGATGGAGCCCTGGACGACGTGGTCCTTGAGGTAGGGCAGGTGGGGCACCTTGAGCTCGTTCTGCCAGAGGGCGGCGCCGTGGGCCTGGTGGAGGCGGTGGCCCAGGAGCTCGTGGCCCAGCTCGCGGAAGCGGGACTGGCGCGAGATGTCGGACTCGTGCCAGTAGGACTTGCGTTGCCACGGGAACGAGGGCAGGCCGCGCACGAGGCGGGGCTCGCGGTAGCCGACGAGCAGCTTGTCGCGGAACACGCGGTCCCAGGCGACGTCGACGCCGGCGTCGTGGAGGGCGCAGAGGGAGAGGACCATGCGGCGCTGCTCGTCCTCCTTGCGGATGATGGAGGGCAGCACGGCGGGCGGCTGGGCGGAGAGGGCCAGCAGGCACTGGCGCAGCGGACCCTGGAGGGCCGGGTGCGGGCCGATCTCGACGACGACGTCGATGCGCGTGGTGCGGAAGGCGGCCTCGATGGCGGGCCAGAAGCGGACCATGGAGACCAGGTTGCGCACCCAGTAGTCGGCGCCGAGGTCGGAGGCCTTGCAGGGCGCGCCGAGCACGGTGGAGATCATGGGCACGCGGGTCTGCTCGCCGCCCTGGGTCTCGAGACCCGTGAGGAGCTCGGTGAGGCGGGCGCCGACGGGGAGCATGTGGTGCGAGTGGTAGGCGCAGTCGATGCGGAGGAACTGGCAGAAGACGCCGCGCTCCTTGAGCACCTCGCCGATGGCCTCCATCTCGGCGGCGTCGCCGGAGATGGTGCAGTTGGTGGGCGAGTTGACGGCGGCGATGCCGACCTTGCCGCGGTAGGGGGCCAGGAACTCGGCGGCCTCCTGCTCGGTCATGCCCACGGCGGCCATCTTGCCGCGGCCGCTCTCGTTGACCTTCATGGCCTCGCCGCGGTACACGGCCGTGCGGATGGTGGCCTCGAGCGACAGCGCGCCGGCGGCGTACGCGGTGGCGATCTCACCGCTCGAGTGTCCCACCACGATCGAGGGCTCCACGCCCCAGTGGCGCCACAGGCGCACCAGCGAGACCTGGAGCGAGGTGGTGCACGGCTGCGCGATGTCCGGCCGGTTGACGATGGTCGTGGCCTCATCCTGCGCGAGCACCTCGAGCACGGACCAGCCCACCAGGCGCCGCACGATGCGGTCGCACTCGCGCATGCAGTCGCGGAACACCGGCTCGTCGCGCAGCAGCTGGCGGCCCATGGCGTACCACTGCGCGCCCTGGCCCGTGAACACGAACAGCACCTGCTTGGCCTTGTCGGCCTCGGGCATCTTCGCGATCTTGGCCTTGGGCAGCTCCGCCGCCAGCTCCGCCGCCGACGACACCACCGTCGACAGGCGGTAGCCGTGGTGCGTGCGCCGGCAGGCCAGCGTGTAGGCCAGGTCCATCAGGTGCTCGGCGTCGTCGGCGAGGCCGAGGCCGTCGGCGGTGTCGGCGAGGCGGGCGGCGTAGGCCTGCTGGAGGTCGGCGAGAGCCTGCTTGGTGTGGGCCGAGAGGACGACGGGGAAGGCCTGCGGGGTGCGCTCGTTGCGGCGGTGGTGGGCGGGGAGGGCGAGGGCGGGCACGAGGGGCGCCTGCTCGATGACGGCGTGGGCGTTGCTGCCGCCGAAGCCGAACGAGTTGACGCCGGCGCGGCGGACGGAGCAGGCGGGCCACGGGGTCTTGGTGCCGGTGACCTTGAGGCGCATGCCGTCAAAGTCGATGTCCGGGTTGGGGGTCTGGAAGTGGAGGTTGGCCGGGATGACGCCGTGCTCCATGGCCAGGACGGCCTTGATGACGCCGGCGAGGCCCGAGGCGCCCTCGAGGTGGCCGATGTTGGACTTGACGGAGCCGATTAGGAGCGGGTTGTCGCCGGGGCGCACCTCGCCCAGCACGGAGCCGATGGCGCCGGCCTCGACGGGATCGCCGGCGCGGGTGCCGGTGCCGTGGGCCTCGATGAACTGGACGTCGAACGGGGTGAGCCGGGCGCGCGAGTAGACCTCGCGGAGCAGCGCGGCCTGCGCGTCGCGGCCGGGGAAGGTGAGGCCGGCGGTGCGGCCGTCCTGGTTGGTGCCGGTGGCGCGCACGAGGGCGCGCACGGAGTCGCGTTCGCGGGCGGCGGTGGCGAGCGGTTCGATGACGAGCACGCAGATGCCCTCGCTGCGCACGTAGCCGTCGCCCGAGGCGTCAAAGGCCTTGCAGCGGCCGTTGGGCGAGAGCATGTGGAGCTTGGCAAAGGCGATGAACATCTCCGGGAGCAGGTTGGTGCTGGTGCCGGCCACGATGGCGCGGTCGCACTCGCCGCGCTGGATGCTCTCGCAGGCCAGGTGGAGCGCGACCAGCGAGGACGAGCAGGCCGTGTCGACGGTGAACGAGGGTCCCTTGAGGTCGTAGAAGTAGGACACGCGGTTGGGCACGATGCTCGACGCGCAGCCGGTCTGCACGTAGGGCCGGATCTTGTCCGGGTCGGCCACCTGCACCTTGTGGTAGTCGGAGAAGCACACGCCCGTGAACACGCCCGTGCGCGAGCCGCGCACTTTGTCCAGGCTCATGCCGGCGTCCTCGAGCGCCTCGTACACCACCTCGAGCACCATGCGCTGCTGCGGGTCCATGACCTCGGCCTCGCGCGCGCCGATGTGGAAGAACGACGCGTCGAACTTGTCCACGTCGTCCAGGAAGCCGCCCTGCGTGGTGGGCATCTTGCCCGGCTTGTCCATGTCCGGGTCATAGAAGGCCTCCGCGTTCCACCGGTCGGCCGGGATCTGCGAGATGGCATCGACGCCCGAGTCCAGGTTGGACCAGAACTCGCCCACGTTGCGCGCCTTGGGCACCCGGCACGCCATGCCCACGATCGCGATCGGCGCGCCCGGGTAGTCCTCCAGCGTGGGCACCACCGGCTGCGCGAGCGCGGCCACGTCCACCTCGGGCAGGGCCTCGTCGTCCTCCTCCTCCTTGGCCTGGGCCTCGGCGATGCTGTCACTGCTGGCACTAGTGCCGTTGCTCTGCAGAGCAGACTTGAGCTCGAAGCCGCCCTTGCGGCGCTGGCGGCGCTTCTCGGGCTTGAAGGCGGCGAGCTCCTCGTCGATGAACTTGGTGAGGCGCGGGGAGATCTTGGTGTAGGCGTCGGAGAGGAGCAGGTCGACGATCTGCTCGATCGAGTTGTACTCGTCGCACAGGCTCGTGGGCAGCGCGCAGCCCAGGCGGTCCTCGAGCTCGCGCAGGAGCTGCATCTGCCGGAGCGAGTCCATGCCGTAGGACCGCACGTCGCACGCCGGGTCGATGTTGGCGGCGTCGAGGTCGACGGCCTCGGCCACCTTGTTCACGATGTAGCGCTGGAGGGCCTCCTTGCGCGGCTTGAAGGCCTGCACGAGCTTGTCCACCACGCCCCCCACCAGGTTGCGACCGCCGGCGCCGCTGTTGGTGTTGGAGTCCAGGCGGGCGAGCGAGGCCTGCAGGTAGCTGTAGCGGCAGGCGAAGCGCATGAGCTTGCCCGACGACGTCTTGGGCACCGTATGCTCCTTGACCAGCACCACGTCGTGCAGCTCCAGGCCGTCAAACGCGCGCGCCACCGCCGTCTTGATGCTCAGCACGAGGTCGTCGCGCGCCTTGGCGTCGGCCACGGGCTGACGCAGCTCGGCCACGGCCACCACCTTCTCCTCGTCGTGGCCCTCGAGCTGCACCGAAAACACGGCGCAGCAGCCCGGGCGCACGAGGTCGCTGGCGCTGTGGATGGTCCACTCGATGTCGAGCGGGTACACGTTGCGGCCCCGCACGATGATCAGGTCCTTCAGGCGGCCCGTCACGAACAGCTCGCCCTTCTCGTTCACGAAGCCCAGGTCGCCCGTGCGCATGTAGCACGCCGACGACGCGTCGCCTTCCACGGTGGCCGCGAACACCTCCTGCGTTCTGTACAATCATAACACGCACACGCACACAAGTATGAGAAGAAGAACCCCGCGGCGTTTATATGTGCGGTCGTGGTGGAGGGCGAGTACCTGTCGGGCTGGCCGTAGTAGCCGGGAGAGATGCCGGGGCCGCGCGCCCAGATCTCGCCGACGGAGAGGGGCGGGCAGGCGGTGCGGGAGACAGGATCGACAATGCGGATCTCGCCCTCGGGGAGGCTGGTGCCGCACGCCACGAGCACGTCGCCGGGTCGGACGCGCTCCTCCTTGGCCCCGGCCGACGACGCCGGCGAGGCGAGGAAGGTGGGCGGGACGCCCTGCTGTCCGCCGGTCAGGATGAGGGTGGCCTCGGCCAGGCCGTAGCAGGCGTAGAACTTGTCCATGGTGAACCCGCTGGGTCCGAACTTGTCGCAGAAACGGCGCAGCGTCGACGCCTGGACCTGCTCGGCTCCGTTCAACGCCACCTGCAACAAGCCGTTACAATGAAGCGCAAAATTAGGAAAGTCGTTTCCGGGTGGTGGGTTGGAGGTCGAGTGAGGTGTGGGTACGCGAAGGTGGGAGAGGTCGAGCTGGCGGGCGACGGCGTCGGAGAGCTTGCGGGCGCAGAGTTCGTAGGCAAAGTTGGGCGCGGCGACGTGGGTGACGCGGTGCTGGGCGACGAGGTGGAGGAACATGTCGGGCCGCTTGAGGAAGGTGGAGGGGGCCATGAGCATCATGGGCATGCGCGAGTAGAGCACCGAGAGCACGTTGCCCACGAGGCCCATGTCGTGGTAGAGGGGCAGCCAGCACAGACCGAGCTGCTGCGGGGCCTGCGTGTCGAGCAGGTGACTGATGGCCACCGCGTTGTAGACGGCATTCTCGTGCGTCACCACCACCCCCTTGGGGAACGCCGTGGAGCCCGACGTGTACTGGAAGCAACAACATCACACGCACAGGCGAAAGCCACTTGGTCAGCCCTCTCTTTTGATGTGCCGTGTGTGTGTGTGTGTGTGTGTCGCGTGGTGCGGACCTGAAGGTAGGCGGGAGAGGCGGGGGAGATGTCGGGAGGGGTCCACGAGGAGGCGGTGCGGTCGAGGAGGTCGATGGCGATGGGCAGGAGCTTCTTGAGCGCGTACCCGCCCCGCGCGAGCGGGTTGAGCAGCTTGCGCTGGAGGCCCTTGTGTACGACGGACGTGGTGAGCATGAACCGTGCCTCGCTGTCAATGACCAGCCCGTCGAGCTGCAGCCCACCACCACCACCACCACCACACCACGAGGAGGCACAAATGCATCTGCGATTAGTGGCGCTAATCACAAAAAATCGGGGGGGGGAGGCAACAACCAGCCAATAAGAAAACGAATTGGGCTGAGATTGCATTGATCACAATGACGCCACGTTCTGGGGCTGGGGGAGGGCACCTTGAAGAAGTCCTCGTCCTTGAGGGGCGGGTAGACCGGTACGGCGATGGCGCCGGCGTAGACGCAGCCGAAGAAGCCCACGACAAAATCGAGACCGGGCTCGAAGATGAGAAGAACGCGCTGGCCATGGGCCTTGTTGGCCTGGAGGCCCTGAGCCACCACGCGGGCTTCCCGCTCGAGGTCGGCGTAGGTGAGCTTGCGGGCCACATTTCCGCTGTCATCGATCCATGAGAAGCCCGAAGAAATGGCCGATGCGGTCGTGTTGGCCGCATCGGCAGGCGAGGTAGTGGTAGCCGCGGCGTGTCGTTGGAGGAGGTCCACGAGAGTGCGTGGATTGCCCTGGACAGTCTTGCCACAGATGGTAGGGATGGTAGTGGCCATGTTGGTGTTTACCTCGGTGTGTTATATGATGGCCTCTGCTGTGACGAGAGAGTGATCGAATTCGACGGAGATGATGTGGTCACGACGATTTTGTGTTTTCTTCCGAACGAATGGAATTAATCGGCGGCTGCCGCGATGGGGGATGAACAGAGAGATGTAGGGAGTGGGGAAAAAAAGAGAGTGTGGGCGACCTCGCACACAAATGTGAACAGCCACGGGCCGGGAGCGCGTGAGGCCGAAGGCTGGTGTTTGCGAGCGAGGGAGAAGGCGCGAAGAAGACGCCGCCCCACCGCCAGCTCCGGAAAATGCGGCGAGTCCCCCCCCCCTTCTTTCCGGCGGTTGGTGGGCCTCCGAGGCCCCTAATTTCTCGCTGCGTCCTCGTCGTCGACAATGTCGCCACTGTTTCGCCATTTTTATTCGCTCGTCGATGGCCCACGGACAATTACAACGAATGATCATGATGCCGTGGCATTGGTCCTCGTACACCTCCTTCTTTAGTTTTCTTCTTCCCGTAGACGGTTGTCTTGGTATCGCTTCTTCTCTGCGCTCGCCAAGCCTTTCTCGGCGTGAGGGGGGTCGGGTCGGGCTCATGGCCGCTCGAACGGCGGCTCGGGCTGCTGGCGGAGGTAGGCCAGCGAGTTGACCTTCTGCTGCAGCTGCTCCCCGTACCACTGCAGCGATTCGTGCTTGCCGAAGAAGTCCATGCACAACAGCAGCGCGTTCATTCGCTCCGTCGGCTGGCGGGCCGACAAGATGTGGCCACAAAACGGTGTGAGCGATCTGTCGCTGTTGTGGCATTCGTTTGGGAGAGGGTGTGCGCGTGTACGTTTTTGATGCGGAACGCCTGTCTGAGCATGAACATGCCCTCCTTTTGCGGCCACTCCAGGAAGTGGTAGAGCTGGGCGAGCTCCGACTCGTAGCCACTGCGCGTGAGCGGTGAGCACACCACACACGAAAAGGTGGTGGTTGGGTGGTGGCGGACGACGACGAGGAGGAGGAGGAGGAGGGGGAAACAGCCGTACCACTGGGCCAGGAGGTGACGGTACTGACTGAGCGCGACCGCGTGCTTGGGGTCCGCAAGAATCTCAAACAGGTGCAGCTGGGAGAGCGTGTCCTGGTTGTGGGCATCCGACAGGAAATTGCGAATTGAGTCTACAATCGCGCCGAAGAGAGGGAGGGGGGAGATGATGAAGGTGAGGGGACGCACTCGGAGGTAGAGGATGACAGTCATGATGACGTTGGGGTTGTGCGTCGCGATGGCGGCGCCGAGAATCGCGATCTTGTCCTGAAGCCGTGTGCAGGTGTACATCAGCACCGACGACCCGTTGAGCTCGATCTGTCTGATGATGCTCTCTGGCGTGCTCTTTCCGTCCATCCCATTCCTGCTCCAATCCCACACCACGCCAGACGACCCGTCAGGAACACACACGACGCACTGACACGCACGCACGACACGCGCACGAGCAAAGAGGACGGAGTGCCTGAGTCGATTCTCGACTTCTTGCAGCTGCGCGTTTTCCCGTTCGAGCCGAGAGGCATTGTTCATGGACTCGTTGAGGGCAGCGATGAGCATCTTCTTCTCCTCCATGGCACGCTTGAGCTGCAGCCAAGTCAGAGCCACGCTTGAAGAAGAAGAAGAAGAAGAAGAGCTGAGACTAACCAAACGCACCTTTAGCTCGGTGTCTGATGCTTTGTCGCCGCCGCGCGGAGCGGGGAGGGACGAGAAGTCGAGGCCCTTGACGTCGCCACCGTGGCCCTCGATGGACTTGAGCTTGTCCTTCAGGATCGTGTTCTCCTCCCGGATCATCTCCACGATGGACGGGTCTCTATCGAACGTCGCCGCACGCACGCACGCACGCACGCACGCACGCACGCACACGAAGCCGTCGCAGCCGCCGACACACGTGAGCGAGCCATCAAGCCAGCGACCAGCCCAGCACGACGCGATAGCGCGGGGGAAAGGTTTGGGGGAGGGTGATGCGTACCGCGAGTCTTGGAGCTTGGATACGGTCTGGGTGTAGGTGGAGCGGAGCTCTTCGAACTCGTTCTTCATCGTTTGGACGGTGGCCAGCAGCTTCTCCTCCTCCTTGAACTGCTTGTTGATCTGCTCGATGAACGACGCCCTTTCCATGCGAGAGAGCTGGATGTCATTCTCCAGCTCGGCGACCCGCTTCTTGTACGAATCCTTTTCCTCTGCAGCCCCACCACCCACGCCCACCCCCATGTCAGACGTTGGGCACGAAGGGAGAGGCCCCTCAAAGCCCCGCCGCCGGCACCGGCACCACCGCGTACGTATGATGCGGGAGATGTAGACCATGCCCTCCCCGAACACCCCCTCGTCTCCTTCCCCGGGCAGCCCCAGCTGCAGCTCCACGGGGGCTCCTCCCATCTCCCGTTCGCCCTGCGTGCACGCCGTGGGTGCGCTCGATCAGATTGGGAGCGCAACACACGACCAACGACACGCAGGAGGCGCGCGCGCACACACACACACGCACACGCACACGCACAAAGAGAGAGAGATTGGAGCGCACCAAGTCGGGCTTGGCCCTCTTTTCCTTTTCGTAGCTCGTGGCGGTGGTGCTGGTGCTGCTGCGCGCTCCGTCAAACCCTCCGTCGTCCCCCTGCCCCCCGGAGCCAAAGGAACGGCGCCTCCCGTCAGATCGGGACGAATCCTGAAGCAGCCCCGCCAGCATCACCGCGCCTCCCTTAACAACAGAAGAAGACGACAACGACGAAGGCGAAGCAGAAGATGACTCGATGCGAGCGCAAACCGGTGGTGGGTGGTGGCGGTGGTGGTGGAGGTGATGGGAGTATAGGTTACCCCTTGGGAGAAGGGCTTGCGGGCAGGCGGCTCGGGGTCGGGGAGGGGTGAATCGTCGTTGTAGTCGTTGTAGTCGTTGTAGTGGTGCAGGTCGTTGCCCGCCGGCGCGCGCATGCCTCGGCGCGCGTCCCCGGAACCCCCTCGCCCGGGCGGCGAGAAAGCGCCCTGCCCCATCATCATCGACGAACTGCCAGAGGGCCGACGCCAGGAGAGAAACAGGGCACGAGGAACAGCACGCAACACACGAAACACACGCGCGCGCCCAACACACACACACACACGACACAGATGAGCGCGTTGTGCAGCTATGCCGCCGGGGGGGGGTACGCGTACCGTGGGGAGAGTGGAGGGGAGGTGAAGCCCGGGCCTCCCGCCTGTGAGAAGGAGGACTGGCGCGGGGGCGGCAGCGACTGACGGCTGGCGGGAGGCGTCTCTCGAAATGGAATATTGGCGCCGCCGCCACCACCGTTGTAGGCCGGCGGTCCAGCAGGAGGCCGCCTTGCGCCTATCACCCCCCCCCCGCGCCAAACAAAAACAAATAGGCTCTTCATGAGAAAGTGGTGGTTTGTGGGGGGAGGGCAATAGATGAGGAGGAATGAGGGGATGAACGCAAAAGAATTGGGGGGGGGCTCACCGTTGCCGCTGTCGTAGGAGGGGGGCGGCCTATCTCTGTCGCGGTCACGTGGCGAGACGTCGCGAGGGTCCCTCCCAGTAGTTGTCCCACCCTTGCCGCCAGAGGGCTGCTGGCCGTTGCCCACGGGAGGGTTGAGCCATCCTTTCATCCTCGCTTGCTTACTTGCTTTTCTTTCTGTGCTACGCTGCTTCCTTTGCGCCAAGAACCGCAAATGCTTCGAATTCCTCAGGCCGGGCAGGCTGGGCGTTGGCTTCTGTGGACGACAAGAACCGCTCCGCTTTCGTTTCTTCTCACAGATCCTCATCTTCACTAGTCTCGCAAGGCGCACGCACCATGGCTCGTGCTAGCACTTTTTTCATCTTGCTGGTGGTGGCGGTCTTGGTCGCGACCGTCGCCGCTAAAATCAACTACCGTACCCCCCCCCCATTCGCCAAAGAATCTGCAGATTTTGTCGATTCGAAATTAATTTCGGTCCATTTGGTGGCGACAGGACGTTTTGCCACACATCCCGTAGCTGATGGGGCGGATTACCCCATCGACCGAGAGGGCACCGTGTTTTGGGGCGTCGGCGGCACCAATATCTATTTTGCTGGAGGCGTGAACACGCTCTACCCCACCGCCACTGACTTCACAGCATTTACCGACATTTACACCTACGATACCGGTACGATCCCATCCCCTACCGCGTAGCCTGCGCGGCTAGACGGTTATTTTATTTTTTTTAGTGTTTTATTAATGATTGATCAATTCTGATACAAAAAACAATCCCCATTGCAGCCAACAACAAGTTCATCAAGGCGCAGGTCCCTCTTCCCGGTCCGTCCTACTTTGGTGCGGGAGGGCACGTGCAAGGCTGCCTGGTCATCTTCTCCGGCCGGACCAACACCCAGCCCACGTACGCGTCCCTCCACCCCTCACCCCCCCTCCCATCCCCAATGCGCGCCGCGCTGACTGTGCTGCATCGCTGCACACGCGGCCGCCCCTCCCTCACACTTCTTCTTTCTGGCCGGCTCTCCATCCGTGTACGTTGTGGTGTGTGCGTGCGTGCGTGCGTGCCGTGTGCCGTGTGTCGTGTTGATCTATATCAGGCCGTGGACGTACTTCTCGGACCTCTACGTGGTCAACTTCACCAATTCCATCAGTGCGTAGCCCTCCGCGGGGGGAGGGGGGGGCTTCCCTGCCTCGTGTGTGTCTGGCGCGACTGACCCGCTGCTCGTGTGGTGCTGTGGTCCGCTGTGTTCTCCCTTTTCTTTCTTCTTTTTTTTCTTCTTTTTCGTCTTCGGCAGCGTCGCCCACCGTGAAGCTGGTCACCTTGAAGACGCCGGTGACGCCGCGGGCGTTCCACTCGGCCGCGGTGTTCCGCAACCAGCTCTACGTCTTCGGTGGCGTCACGGGTCCCGATGGCTCCACCTCGATTGAGCGCAACGAGCTCTTCCTGGCCATCGACATCCGTGCGCCCTCACTACTTCCCCCGCTCTCCTCCTCCTATTCGTCACCACTACGCGCTGACTCTTCATCGATCGCGTCGTTACCAGGAAACGGCTCGGTGACGAAGCTGCCCTGCGACGATAGCGACTGTCCGGCTTCGGCGCCCGTGAGCCCGGCCATGTACCTGGACGCCTCCGAGGAGCTCATCTACGTCTACTCCGGCATGGAAACCGATTTCCAGACCTGGGGCGACAACAGTCACATCCACATCTACGACATGATCGGTACCCCCCCCCACAACTCTTTCTCATCGCGCGCTGGCGCTCACCTTCGTTCTTCTTCGTTCTTCTCGGGCCGTGTGCGGCGCGACAGACAAGGAATGGAAGGACCCCGTGACGGTGCAGTACCGCAACAACTTTGTGTTCAACGGTCTGTCCAACACCCTCCAGGCCGACAACGAGCTCCTCATCATCGGCGGTGACCACGGTGCGACGGGCTCGCACGCCGAGTCCCACATGCTCGACCTCAGTACGCCCTTCGCTTCTTCTACGGCTACTCTTCGTGTGCTCTCGTGCTCTCGTGCATATATTTATTCGTTGTGTGTTGTGTTGTGTTGTGTTTGTTGTGTGTGGTGTGACGCACTGTAGTGCAAAACCCGCCCCTGGTGGTGGCCATCGAGCACGGTAGCCTGCCCCAAAAGTGCGAGAGCCAAACGTTCGTGGGCGTCGACGCCAAGGGCAACATCTGGGCCTACGGAGGCGCCACCTACGCCAACAGCTCGGCCCCCACCGCCATCAGCTACTGCCACGGCGTCGTCACCATGCAGTTCTACCAGGTTCGTTGTGGCACAACACTTCTTTGTTTTTGGTTGTTTGGTTGATTGTTTGGTTGTGATGTTTTTGCGGTGCAGGACCCCAACAAGGTCGGAGCGGGCACCAAGTGGTTCGTGGGCATCGCGATGCTCCTCGTCACGGCGGCTATTGCGGGCGTGACGGTGTACCTCTACAAGAAGAGCAGCGCTCGGCGCGACTACGTCGAGATCCCCTAAGCGGGCTTCTCGCGCCTGGCGGTGGTCGACACAAAATACTTTTCTTTTCTTTTTCTCTTGTCAATGGCGTTGTCTTTTGTTTTTCCAATCCAAATCGAAATCAAAATCATCATTCATCACAAAGCAACGAATTCCATTCACCAGGAGGCGGATACACGCAATTTTTTGTCAACATGCCGCGGGTACGCTTGAAGAAATCCTCTGTAGTTGGGTGTCATCGATTGAGGTGAAGAGATGGTGGTGGGGACTTACTTGGGCCGGCTGGGGCCAGATGCCCGCCAATAATCGCATGCACACGGGGGCCGCCCTGCAAACGCACGGCATCTGGGCCGACACCATCGGCTACGATCCCTACGCCCCGACCGCGACGGGCACCGGGGAGGCGCCCGTGCCCGAGAGCCTGCCCGTGGCCCCGAGCCCCTACGAGAAGGCGCAGGGCCTCCTCGCCCTCGCCCGTCTCACCGGCAGCGGCACCTCCAACAGCCGCGGCACCTGCTACAAGTGCAACGGAGGTACACCCCCCCTCCCCCCGATGCGTGTCGTGCGTGTGCGTCTCTGCGTGTCGTGTTGTGTCGTGCGAACAGGTGTGGGCCACACACTCAGTTCTCGCTACATGTGTTGTGGTGGTGTAGTGGGGCATCTCACGTTCCAGTGCCGCAACTCGGTCAAGCTGAACCCCAACAACGTTGACGTCTCCTCCACCGAGAGCGATACCTCCGACTCTGACTCTGGTTCGTCCGACTCGTCCGACTCGGGTACGCCACCGGACCTTCTTCGTGTGTTGTGTGTCGTGTGTTATGTGTCGTATGTGTGTCATAGGTGTGGCTCACACGTGCCTGATCTCGCCTTCCAGAAGCGGAGCGTAAGCCTGCGCCGCGAGCAGCCGTGCCGGCAGTGGTCGAAAAGGAGAGGGAGGCGGAGAAGAAGAAGGAGAGCCACCGGCGTCGGCATCGCTCCCGGTCGCGGAGTCCCCGGAAGAAGAGGAGGACGAGCAGCAGAAGCAGCAGAAGCAAGCGAGAGGCGGGAAGCGGCGACGAAAAGGACGAAAAGAGGGAGAGGCGTGATCGAGAGCGGAGGAAACGTTCGCGCTCGCGCTCGTCGTCGGGTTCGCGTTCGCCGTCGAGCCGCAAGACAAGGAAGCACAGCAAGAGGGACGCCGAACGCAAGAAGCGTAGGAAGGAGAAGCGGGACAAAAAGGAGAAGAAGGAGAGGAGGAAGGAGAAGAAGGGAAGCGACCGCAAGAAGCGCAGCCACAAGCACTCCTCCTCCTC
This sequence comes from Acanthamoeba castellanii str. Neff, assembly GCF_000313135.1. Classification (NCBI taxonomy): domain Eukaryota; phylum Discosea; order Longamoebia; family Acanthamoebidae; genus Acanthamoeba; species Acanthamoeba castellanii. The sequence continues at coordinate 980,856 of NW_004457712.1, read as the reverse complement.
CTCCTCCGACTGAACATCCGAACCACCACCACCACCAACAACAACACGCAACATCATCGAACGTATGCTGACCTTGTGCAGAAGGTTGGGAATGGAATTCTTTTTGTGTACTCTTCTTCTTCTTCTTGTTTTTGTTCTACTTCTTGGGGGGGGGAGGTAGTCAGGGCGAAGGGGAGTCGGTGGTGGCCGCGTGGGCGGCAGGGACGCGCTCGTAGAAGAGGACGTAGGCCTCCGAGCCGAGGACTTCGTTGAGGGAGACCTCGCGGCCGCTGGAGTCGCTGTAGTGGTACCAGCGGCGCTGCGTGTGGGCGTACACGCGCGCGATGTAGTGCCCGCCCCCGATGCCGCCCTGGTGCACCGACAGCCCGTACAGCCGATACACGTACTGCTGCTCCTCCTGCTGCTGGGGCACCACGAAAGGCGCCATCGACAAGACGAGCGGGAACTTGGCGTGCTCCCCCGCCTTTGACAGCCCGCCATGCCTGCACACGCACGGCACGGCACGCCAGACACCGCACACGCGCGAAAGCGCCAGAGACAGAGAGGTCAGGGGGGGGGTTGTTTCCTCCCTTTCTCTCTCTCTCTCTCGGATGATTGATTGATTGATTGGGGGCGGGATGGGGAGCACGCACGCAGTTTGGCGGAAGCGCTTCACGTGGATGGTGAGGATGGGGGGCAGCTGATGGATCAGCAGCTGCTTGGTGGCCCGCGAGACCACCATCTCCTCCTTGCCCTTGCCCTTGCCCTTGCCCTTGCCCCCTTCATCGCTCCCGTCTTCGTCGTGGCTTTCTTCTTCACCGCTGTCGTCGTCGTGGTGGTGGTGGTCGTCAGCGCCATTGCTCTGCTGGGCGGCCTGGCGGCGGCGGCGGGTGCACTCGGGGCAGCGGTAGCCGTCGGCGCCCTCGAGGACTTCCGGCTGCGTGAAGTCGTAGAGGCATCGGTAGAGGGTCACCTCGCGCAGCATCTCCGGCGTCACCCACCGCTCCACCGCAGCCGCGTCCCGCCCGTCCCACTCCCGCTCCTTCCCCTCCGGCGCCACCTCTCCCGCTGCCCCGCTCTCGGCACCAGCACCACCAGCACCACCACCAGCAGCAGCTGCGGCAGCGATAGGCTGTGCACTTTGCCCCTCACCAGCACCGCCGCCGCCGTCCATGTCTGCCGTGGGCGGCACAGGCTCATCGGTCGGCCCGAGGGATGGCTCGTGCTCGCTCGTGGGCTGGTCCAGCTCTCGTCGCCCCTCCGCCTCCTCCTCCGTATCTGCTCCCGCCGCGGCCTCATCGGTAGTGGCGGTGGCGGTGGCGCCCGCTGCGCCGCTGCCGACGTCTTCGCGCTCCTCCGTTTTGTTCTGCTCGTGCTGCTCCGCGTGCCCATTGCTCGACGGAGGGCATGCCGCGTCCGGGGCCGGCTGCCCGGAGGTCGCCCCCGATGATGCGGACGAACCCGCCGCCGCCGCCGGCACCTCCTCCTCCTCCTCCTCCTCCTGCGCAACGGAGTGGAGGTCGCCGGTGGGCGGCGACGATGGACCCTCCTCCACCGCGGGCTGCGGCGGCGCATCCAACGAGGGCGGCTGCACGGAGGCCGAGTCCGTGGGGAGAGCGGCGGACGCGTTGTCCGTCGGTGGTCCGTCGACGGCATCGGCCGTGGCGGCGGCGGTGGCATCGCGCAGGGCCTTGGACTGGCGGAGCTTCTCCTCGCGCCGCTTCTTGGCCCGCTCGAACTTGGCCTTTTGCTTCAGTTGCTTCGAAGTCGTCGAATAGGCACCACGCACCCAGTTGTGAATATTCGGGGGGAGGGGGGGAGGTTACTACGCGGTGCTGGACAAGATGGAGCCCGAGGAGGAAAGCCCTACCTTGGAGGAGAGGGGCTTGGGCTCGTGCTTCTTCTTCTGATAGGCCACCCCACCGGACATGGCCAGCACCTGCACACACGAACACGAACACACACGAACACAAACGCGCGAACGCACGTACGCATATCCCGTGCAGCGGAAAGGTGAGTGCGGACCGCACGCACTTGTGTGGTGTCGCGCCGTGTAGTGCGTGTCGTGTCGTCACCTTGGCGCCAGCGGCGGCGAGGTGGTTGCGTAGGCCTCCTCCTCCGCCGCCGCCCTTTTGGCGGCGCTTATCCGGGTAGCACTCGGCGGGCAGCGGCACCGACAGATCCAGGAACGGCTCCCTCGTTTTGCTCACCTACCACGCGGTCGATCAGTTTCGCCTTAGGGGGGGGTGGATTGGGGGGGGGTAGTAGGTTGGTTGGTAGTGTAGTGTAGTGGTAGTAGGTACGGAGTGGCAGGCGTGGCAGGTGACGGTGCTCTCTAGAACGCCCCCGAACAGAACGTCGATGAAGGTCGGCGGCGGCGGGCCGGGCTTCGCGGTGGTGGTGGGGCCGGCGGCGGCCTGCGGCGACTCGCGGGGCCTCGTCGCTGCCGCCTTCTGCTGCCTGGCCTGCTGCTGCTGCGGCTCGGCCTTGCCGGCCCGCGGGGGCGGGGCGAGGCGGGCGATCTCCTCGGTGCGCACCCCGTCCAGGAGGTACCGCAGCAGCTCCTGCGCGTCCTGCTGCCGATAGCTACGGAACTGCACCGCCCTGCACGTGACGTGTGACGTGTAGCGTGTGTCGTGTGACCGTCAGCTGATGTGGTGCAGCGTTGCGCGTATGTTGGGGGAGAGGGGGGGGGCACTTGGAGGCGATGGCGGAGAAGAGGGTCTGCGGGTTGACGCAGGCGCCCTTGGGAGCCCACATGGCCGCCATGAACCCCCGCAGCGCTTGCGTGATGGGTCCTGCATTGACCCCACATATAAATATAAATATATACATCACCACCATACGTGCACCCCCGAGCCGGTTACACGGATGTATGCAGAGGGACAGCGACAAAGAAACGACACTGCGTCGGCAGCGGCGTGGCCGGCAAACGTGGCGAGAGCGCGTTGGGGTGTGAGGTCAACGCACCTTCACTGGGCGGGGCGTGGAGGGCGATGGCTTCCACGACCGACAGCTCCGCGGCCTCTTCCTCATCGTCGTCGCTGCCGCCGCGGCGGCGATCCGTGCGGGCGGAGGGGAATCGACCGGTGCTCAAGTACTCCCGCAGCGCCGGCGTGTGGGTCAGGCACTGGCACCGGAGAGAAGTGAACAACGACGGTGGTGGTGGTGGTCGTGGCGGTGGTGGTCGTGGCGGTGGTGGCGGTGGTGGTCGTGGCGGTGGTGGCGGTGGTGGTCGTGGCGGTGGTGGCGGCGGCGGCGGCGGTGGTGGTGGTGGTGGTGGGTGGTGATCACGATGGGGGTGCACCTGCATGATGGAGTTGAAGAAGCAGGTGTTGCCGAGGTTCTTGAGGCCCTTGAGGCCCGTGCCCGCCGAGTCGATGGCCGGGTTGGTCTCCTCGACCAGGCCCCGGTTCCGCTTCTTGTCCTTCACCAGCCAGCTCTCTGTAAGCCCCCCGCCCCCACCGTCAGCACACCACACACACACGCAACACATACACATACACACACACACCACACACACACGTCAGAGGAGAAGAGGCACGGCATGACGCGCACCCGTCTCGGCAGCGCTGATGGCGGCGCCCGAGTGCTTGGATTTGTGTTGGCCCTCGGCCTCGTCGTCGTCGTCGTTGTAGCCGTCGGCATCGTCATCGCTGCTGCTGTTGCTTTCGTGGGTCTCTCCGAGGAGGGCACGCCTGGCGGCCCGCACGCACTCCTTCACAGCCTTGGACGCGGTCATCGGCACCTGGCGTACCCCGCCCCGCGCCCGGTTCGTGGCGATGGGTGGTGAGCAGGAACGGCAGATACGCACAAGGCGCGGATTGTACGTGTGCGGTGGTGCGTGTGTGCGTGTGCGGCGCACCTCCTGGTCGCATTCGTAGCACCAGGCGTTGAGGTGGGTGAGGCTGAGGGCGAGCGGGTGGTGGGTCATCTCAAAGTGGCCGAGGGCGTGGGCCTCGTCGTACCGCCCGCAGCTCACCAGCCCGCACCGCAGACACAGCCACACCTGCAACACGACACGACACGACACACGGCCATCCCCGGGGCGTATGGTGAGTGCACGTGCGGCAGGCAGCAGGGCGTGCAGCCGGCGGTACCTCGGGCTTGCCGGCGCTTCGCGTGGCGGCCTTCTTGTGTCCTGCGCCCTTCTTGTTGCCCACCCGCGTGCCCTTGGCGCACACCTGCGCGCGAGTACCCCCCCCCCGACTTCAATAATAGCCATTTAAAATGCTATTTATTTATTTATTCGTGGGGGGGGTACCTGGCAGGCAGGCGCGGCAGAGGAGCCAGCCAGGATCCGCTCCACGTGGGCCGCCGAGGCCTGGGAGGCGTGGGGGCACGACCCCTCGTCGTCGTCGGCGGGGCCGCGACGCTGGCCGCCTCCCCGCTGCTGCTGCTGGGCGCGCTGGAGCTGCTGCTGGAGCTGCTTCTGTGCTTTCTTCTTGGGGGGCATCGGAGAGGCGGTGCCGTACGTCGTACGCTGGGAAGGGTGCGTGGGTGCAGCTCTCGTTTGCGGCCTTGTTGTTTAGTTGTGTTTGCTCGCGGCCTTGTTGTTTAGTTGTGTTTCCCGGCCTTTTCTCACCATTTTCACTGAGGCTGGGGCTGCGAACGGGCCGCACACGAGAGAGAGAGAGCAAAGATGGAGCGGGGGGAGGTGCCATTTGCGGGCGCCGTAAAAAGAGGCCAGAATAGTACGGCCAGCAACCAGCTGGCTGCTGCACCCGCAGCAGCAGCACCTCCAGCAAGATTTGCTCCGATGGCGCCTCTGGCGACGTCATCCTCGTTGGCTGGCCACGCCCCCCTCACGAGGCCTGCGAGCGGCGGCGTCGGCGTGGGCAACGACCTGCTCGTGGTGGCGGCGGGGTCCCGACGGCGAGCGTGGGGCTGGTGGCAGTGGGTGCGCGTGCTGGGCGGGGCGGGCGGCGTGGCCGTCGTGCTGGCCTTGGCCTACTACGCCTACCGCCGGTTCATGAGGTGGCCACCACCACCATCATCATCCGCTACGCGCACCTCGGCCGCTGCTCGGCCAGCGACTACGCGGGCTGGCGTTGCCCACTCGACGCTAGCGCCCAAGGCCACCATGGCGGCGATGACGGCGGCTGGCAGTGACGTCGAGGTGGCGGCAGCTGCTGTCGGCCTGATGAGCAGCGTGAAGGGCCGCCGAGTGTCGTGCGCTACGAGAGGAGTGGTGCTCGAGTTTGATAACGATGCTGACGCCGATGCTGCTGCTGGTCACCACCGGCCGCGGCTGATCGAGTCGGCGGTGCCGGTGCTGCTGCTGCTGGCGCGGTACACGGACCTCTACCTCATCACCGAGTGCGACGACGACAGCACTGAGGAGGCCGTCCGCTCCCTCCTCGCTGCGCGGGGCCTCCTCGCCGCTGGCCTCAATCCGCACGTACGCGCCACACCGACCCCCACCCCGCGCTCGCCACTCTCTCACCAGAGCTGTTCGTTTCATGGTGGTCGTGGTCGTGGTCGTGGTCGTGGTCGTGGTCGTGGTCGTGGTCGTGGTCGTGGTCGTGGTCGTGGTGGCGGTTGTGGCGGTGGCGGTTGTGGCGGTGGTGGTTGTGGTTGCGTTGTGGTGGTCGTGGTTGTGGTGGTCGTGGTTGGTGGTTGCGTAGAAGGCGCTCTTCTGCAGCACGCCGCTGGGACGGGTCCACATGGCCAGGCAGCTCGAGTCCCACATGCACATCGACGGTACCACCACCCTACCTTCTTCTCTCTGTGTGCTTCTTTCTATTGGAGATCCCCTCGTGGTCGTCGTCGTGGGTGGTGGACGTCGTTGTCTGCTGCGGGGGCGCCTTCTCACCGCGCAATCCGCACGCGCGTACGGTGGTGGTGGTGGTCGGTGGTGGTGGCTTGCAGGGAACGCGGCCGTGGCGGAGGGGCTTCACCGCCACGTGGCCCGGCTGGGCGTGGTGGTGGCCGGGGCGCCACCAGAGCGGCAAGGCGGCGCAGAGGGCGTGCTGTGGGCGGCTACGCTGAGCGAAATGTTTGGGAGCCGCGAGTGAGGGCGCCCAGGTGGTAGTTTGTACAGTTGTTGTTTTATTCTTCTTCTTCATCATCATCATCATCATCCAGGGAGGGACTTGACCAT
>NW_004457712.1:960408-974152 GCF_000313135.1 Acanthamoeba castellanii str. Neff | reverse complement strand
TGAAGCGAAATGATCTCTCTCATGGTGATTGGAGTTGGAGGTGTGGATCGTCTTTGATGAGGAGAACTTGGAGATTAGCCGTTCTGCTGTCTCCGAGTGCTTTTTGGCGCCACGGCGTTCCCGCTCTTTTTGCCAAGCCTTTCGCGCGCTTTTTTCGCGCCTCTTTTCTGCAACGGCAAGGGATTTTCGACAGGAATGTGAAGAACGAACTTGTTTTTTTTTAATATTTACAAATCCGGAGGGCGGCAGTAGTTCTGTTCTTTGAGGCACCGATACCGCTTGGGAAGACGCACCTCTGCCGGCCACCGAGCAGCGTGACACTCATGGAGGCAGATCATGAGTGCGTCCTCATTTCATCTGATTCTGAAGACCCGCTTCCGACAACAACGAAAAGGCGAGCTGGCGGCGGCCGTCAAGACCAGCCACCAGCAACAGTACATTCTAGCTCTGTTTGAAGCCAATTTCTTGCTTCTTATGATTTTAGTCTGATGTGATTTATTGTTGTGAATGGCGTAGCCCGCCACGAAGAATGTGTCGGCGGATGGGCTGAAGTATCAAGATGAGCGCAAGCTACCAGCCTACTACAACGAGGACATCATTCCCGACCCCGAGACCGGGCTCAACCTTCCTGTCCGCATTCTTGACTACTTCTACTTCTGTGATGCCGTGCAGTTTGTACCTCTCGAGCACTTAGGTACGTTACGGGCGACGACCTCTTTGTCGCGCGGTATCAGCACTTCCCACCACCCGTCAGACACGGGTCAGTGAAAGACTGACTGGCGATTGCACGTGACGACAATGAAGACAGGGCCACACTCTTGGGCTATGGCTTGGCCGTGCTGCCGCCTGAGAAGACAGGTGCACTCCACTCTATCATCTTCTTTTCACATAACTGGCCAGCTCTCTCGACATTATGAGAGCAGCACTCACACCACAATGATCTTTGGATCGTCCGTGCGTGTGTGTTGTGCGTTGTCGTTTTTGACGACAGCTGAACTCGCCGAGGGAGCAGCATCCAGCACGGCGATCGCGTTTGAGGTCGACGAGTGGTCCATCGAATACGGCTCTCCTCCCATGCTCTGGCTTAAATCCAAGCGCGCATGGTACGCACAGCCAACGGCATCGGCACGTCAACGGCAAGGTCAAGTAATCTTGAACAACGCGTTTGTTGTTTCACCGCAGGTACCAGTTGCTGCAGCCGGAACCCCGCTATCAGCGCTACTTTCGCACCGTTCAGAGCAAGTTCGATGTGTGCACCGGCATTCATAAGCTCATGGAAGCGGACAAGAAGGTCTCCTACGCCGACGTGGTCGCGCATGTACGTGTCTTGCCCCACCGAGCCTGTGCCACAGCCCCCGCCCCCGCCCCCGGGGAGACACCTCCTAATGCAACGCCCGCCGGGCTCCGGGATCGCAGATGCACGATCGCTACGGCATAACGGAGGACTACCTCGTTAAGGAGGCAGCCTCGGTCCTTAAAGGCCTGCTGAAGGCCTACCCCGAGTACAGGACCACTCCCTTCTTCCGCAAGCTGGTGCGCGTACTCTCCGCCCTGGGCAAGTCGTCGCTCGTTGGGTGGTGGTGGTGGTGGTGGTGGTGGTGGTGGTGGTGGTGGTGGTGGTGGTGGTGGTGGTGGTGGTGGTGGTGGTCGTGGTGGCACTTCATCTCTCCGCAACGCACTCACACACGTTTCATTTTCTTGTTCGTTTGGCCGTGGGCGCTTCTAGAGGGACGTTTCTACCGCCATGAAGAGCCGCTCGGTCAAGCCCAACACGTCGCCACGAAAGGAGAAAGAGGTGGACCGCGCACGCGCTTCCGATTCTCCCGTACTCCCACCTTCACCTCCTCCTGCTCGTCGGCAGCTTAGCAATTATGCGTGCATCGTGGCTTACTCTCAAATTTCAGTCGGCCACTTCAATCCGGCGGCGCAGGCGACTATGTCACCATTGCAAGACGGAGCTCTCCTCCACCGCGATGGACCATCAGAAATGTGGCGACTGCCGCAAGTAAGAACCACCGTCACCCTGTCTTTATATATATATATATATATATATATATATATCTGCCTGCTGCTGCTGCCTGCTGCTGCGCCTGCATTGCTCTCACGGTGACTGTGTGTTGCCACTCCTGGAAGGGTGTACTGCGCGGACTGTCTGAAAGACAACTATGAGATCAAGCTCGGCACCATCAAGGGCACCCCGTGGGTGTGTCTCGCATGCGAAGGCCTGTGTACGTGTAAGGCCTGCCTCAAGGTTCGCGACTTACGCTCCCCCCCCGCCAAAGGCCCCTTCAGACAGTCTCTGTGCTCTCGGCCTCTGCTCACACACACACACACACACTCTCTCATCCCTCCACGCATGACTCAGTCCAACGGAAACGGAGACGGAGCGAGCAACGCGGGGCGGAAGCGCAAAACGCCTTCCGCTGCAGACAGCGAGGGGCTCAGGAGGAAGGAGGACGAGAAAAGGAGAAGACTGGCCCGCGACGCAGAGGAGGCGCGAGAGAAGGAGGAGCTCAAGTGCCTCGCCAATGAGGCGAAGGGCAAGGAGAGCGCGTACGTTTTCCCGCCCACGAGCTGAGAACGAAAGTTGGGCCATTGTATGACACAGCTGCGCGCTTGACTGCTTCCTGCAGGCCAACCGATCCGAAGGAACGGGAGCGCCGCGAGGGGAAGGAGAGACGGCGGCAGGAGCAACTGCAGGCCCAGGAAAAGCGCGTGGTGCGTGCACTGGTGTCGCGCTAGATGGCTTGCTGGTGAACAGTGTTCGACTCGCGAAAGTGAAAGTGAGAGTTCACGTGTCTTGACTCAGCCAACAACATGTTGGCAAACAGGAGCTCGCGGGTCAGAGAGAGCCGCGCAATCTCGAAGCGGCGATGAGCCAGCCGCTGGGCTATGATCGACACGGGAACCGATATTGGTGGATCAGAGAGCCACTTTCGCCAAGTTCGCATAATCCTTCTCACACCATGATTGAAATTTTACTGTTTGTTGATTGATTGTTGGTTGGTTGGTTGTTTGTTTGTTTGTTGGTTGTTTGTTTGTTACAGGGAAGCAGGTAGGACGGATTTTTGTCGAGCAGGCGCCCAACCAAGGTGGGCACCCTTCGCAACTGGAGGTGCTGCAGTGGTCCTTCTACGAGACCAAGGAGGACCTCGCGCGCCTGATGCGGGACCTCAACGTGAACGACACCAGGGAGAAGGCCCTCTACCCCGAACTGAAGCGGTACTACGACAACATCCCCTACGCCGACCTGTGCGACAAGGAGAAGAAGCAGAAGAAGGAGAGAGAGGAGAGGCAGCGGCGCGCCGAGGTCAGGCGCGACCGGTTCATGTGCTCGAGGGCAGAGCCAACCGAGGAGGAGGAGGAGGAGGAGGAGGAAAAGAAGAAGAAGAAGAAGAAGGTGGAGGAGGAGGTCAACCAGCGGACAAACGCGATGAAGGGAACAAAGGCAACGGAGGCGACGCCAACGAAGCTAAGGAGGCGGGGTCGAAGAGGCAAGATCCCATGGACGTGCACCCGCGGGTCAGTCTGGAACAGGTTGGCTCTCGCCTCGCGCCTCTGTGCCGCGTGCGAGAACTGATACATCAGTTCGGTTATGTATGATGCGTGGCGGTGGCGGTGGCGGTGGCGGTCGTGGTGGTGGTGGTGGTGGTCGTGGTGGTCGTGGTGGTCGTGGTGGTCGTGGTGGTCGGGCCACACAGATTCGTGAGCAGATCTTGGGCCTCGAGCTCAGCCTCCCGCACTACATGCTGCTGGACCGCCTCTCCTATACAAAGGAAATAACTGCCTGGCGACAGGTACCTCCAGTACAGCAGCATTACCGCTGCTGCGCTTTTTCTTTTCTAACAGCAAAGCCGCACACGTCTGGTGTACTACGCAGAAGGTGGCAAAAGAGCGCAGTCCAGCGGTGCTGTGTGAGCTGATGCTCTTCATGGAGGCGCATTTGACCAGCGAGGCGTTGAAGGTACCTCGACTGTTCTTCACTCCCGTCATTCCTTTCATGACTCGTCAGGCCCTGACGTGTGTCTGTCGTCCGTGTGTGTTTGTGGGTCAACACCCCAACGTTAAAGGGCTGGCACGACTCGCCGATGCAGAAGATATGGCGACGCTTTTGCCGCGGCCGCGAGGCCACATCGCTGCGTGAGGTGGCGCTGGCGCTGGACCACCTCGAATGCGCCATCCAGTGGCAGCACGCGAAACAAGAGGTAAGCGCAACCACCACAGAGCTTTGTTGTCTCCTGGGACCCCAAACTTGCCTTGCCTCCTTTTGGCCCTCTCATTTACTCTCTCTCTCTCTTGCGTGTCGTGTGTCGCGTGTGAACGTAGTGGAGAAAGTGGAAGGTTGACACACAGCTTAAGCCGTGCACCGGCTGCGACCGCAGCTGCCACCCAATGCAACTGAAACTGGTGCCCAGCGGCGAAAGGTACCGTACTACCACCATTCGTGGACCATTGATCAGTCCCTGGTTGGCGTCGAGGCTGGTGGCGCTGAGCCGCTCTTGCTTGCTTGCGCGCAGGCAATGCAGGTATTATTGCTCCTCGTGCCTCGCCAACTCCACGAACCCCGGCCTAATGCTGCGACGAAGCAAACGGCCGGTGGATGACGACGAAGACGATGACGACGCTGACGAAGAAGAAGACGACGGAAAAGGAGAGTGAAAAGGGGTCTGTCCAAACAAAGAAACCGCCAGGTTCGCTGTAGCACTCCAGTGTGTTTCACGACTTTCTTGTTCGTTTGTGTGATGTTGTTGAAAGTTGCATTTTGGTGGTCTCCTGACGCCACCACGTTGGGGGCTGTACAAGCGGAAGGGGGGGGGTGCTGCTTACAGAGGATGGGGGGGGGTAGTGCTGAGGCGGGGAACTGTAGCAGGGGCGAGCCACGCAACTCACTGACCAGAGAGAAGAGCTTCGAGGGCCAGGTCGAGGCTGCCCTTGTGCTTGTCGAGCAGCTTCACGTTGTGCTCCACGTTGGTGAACCCTGTCAGGGGGGAAAGTAGAAGAAGAAGAGAGTGGGTGAGTCCAATTGGAATTGAACGGTTGGAGGGGGGCGGTGCGGGAGGGTGTGGATACCCATCTCGGCCAAGGCGTTGAGCTGACCGGGGTACTTGCTGTACAGACGCCTCTGCTTCTCCTCGGCCTCTTCTTGCAGCCTCGCGGCCTCCTTCTGCCTCAGCATCTCCTTTTCCATCTCTTGCTTCATCCTCAGCGCCTCGGCCTCCGCCTCCTGCTTCATCCTCTTCTCGCACTCCTCCTGCTCGAGCTTTTGCCTGAGCTCCGCCTCCTCCTTGGCGAGTTGCCTCTCGAGCTGCGCCAACCTCTCCTCTTCCTCGCGGCGCTGTCTCTCCTCTTCCTCCTGCTGCTGCTTCCTCTTCGCGTCTTCTTCCTCTTGCCTCCTCCTAAATTCCTCCTCCTCGGCAAGTCTCCTTGCCTCCTCATAGCGGCGGCGTTCCTCTTCCTCGGCCTCGGCCATAGCCTTAGCCCTCTCGGCCTCAGCCATAGCCTGAGCCTCGGCCATGGCCATGGCCTCGGCCAAGCATCGTTCCTCCTCTTCCAGGCGCATCCGCTCCAAGCGCTCCCTTTCGACGGCCGCGTTGTCCTGGGTCACGGTGATGTCCACCCACAGACGGCTGCCAAAGGCCACGCCATCCTCGGTGAAAAGGCGCCAGTACTGGACGCAGCGCCCCGGGCGCGAGGGCGCCTGCAGGTGCACGCCGATCTCGGTTTCCTCGCCGGGGCCGACCACACGGTTGATGGCGCCTACGCCGAGCACGACCAGCTGGTCGTCCTTGGGGTCGACCATCTTCAAGACCACGCCCTTGGGCCAGGGTGCGGAGCTCGTGTTCTTGACAGACCACGTCTGCACACAACGCAACCGACCCGAGCCAGCAGTACGCTTAGTACCGGAGCGCGTCTTGGAGAGCGAGTGGGGGCGGGGGAGGGGTAATCTCACCTTCTGGAACTTGACCTTCGCGGTTACGTTGGTGCCGTCGGGCACGGTCACATCTCGGACGAAGACAGCCTCGTACTGGGCGGTGGGCTGATCGGAAGTATGCCGCTTCGACTTGGCGTCGTAAACGTTGAGGCGCAGCACCTGAAAATCAATGACGATATGATGCATCCAATGTTAGCAATTCGATCGTCTCATCACCAGCTGTTGCTAACATTGGATCTTAGAAGATTTGAGGGAAGCTGCGAGGTACCGTGGGCTGCAGGCGCTTTGCTTCTTGAAGCTCAAGGTCCGAACCGAGGGTGATAAGCTGCCAGTTTTAGGGATGGAAAGGTGAGCTACAAGTTGGGGCCATAACATGATGAGTCAGATGGCAAGATACCTCTTCCTCGTCGTCGATGTATTTGAGCTGCACGTTTTCGGGTGCGAGCACGAAGTGCTTGGAAACGAGGCTGTGCAGCTCGGCAAAGGTGATCCCCTTGGGAACGCTGAACCGCCTGATGTCCTCATCGAGCTTTACCTTGAGCGAAATGTGGTCCGCCATGGATGTTGGTTGGTAGTGGCGATGCGCTGCTTGATGGGTCTTCTGGTTGTGGATGTACTACAGAAGATGCGATGCGCTGTTGTTGTAGGACTGGAAATTTACCTCTGCTGCTTTTGCGAGCCCTTTCTGGTTTGGAATTCCCTGAAGCCCTCCGCCACGTTAAGCGAAGCTGTCCAGCCGCGCGAATTTCCACAGAACTGCACCTCTCAATAATCAACCTGGTTGGGCGGTGGCTTTGAATTACAAAAAGGAAAGTGTGGCTCTCGGTGCGGCAACAACGCCAAGGAGGGCCTGACCAAGAGGTACAGTCCGCGACGTTCATGGAAGCCCCGAGATTGGTATTCGGCTTGTCCGCAGCCATCGTGTTGGTACTCCTCGTGGTCCTCGAGTCCAATCCGGCGGCCGCGCAGACGCTGGAGTGCGCCAACGTCCCGGCACTGGAGCATAACTACTACCAGTACGTGCTGTTCCGTAAGCGCCTTCACCAGGAGGTCCTCCATCACAAGCGGCACCCTCTCCTCCGAAGCGATGCGCTTGACCAGCTGGCCCTCACCCACTCCGGTACCAAACATCCCCCTCCCCCCATCGTTGTTGATCGTACACCTTTTTTGTTTTGCCAACGGCTGTCCTTGGGGTGCGCGTTTAGAGTACATGGCAGGACGGGGAGCTCTCTCCAATTCGAGTGTGGCCTACCGGCGATCGACGATCGTCTCGAACGCCTACAGCTACTTCACCGCGAACGCCACCCTCACCGACCAGCGGTACGCGCCCCTCGGCGTGGTGAGGATCGACGAGCTCTACGGCACGGGGTCCGACACCCGCCAGCTGTGGTACGACTACTTCGAGAACAACCCGCAGGTGGTGGGTGCCTCCAGCAGGAACTATCACAACTGGATCGGGGTGGGCGTTCACTGTGCCGGTACGTACACCATCACCATAACCACAACACCACCGCAGCCTTGGCAAGGCTGGTGATGGCGCTGGCTGATGCGGGGCGCGTGTGCGGTCAGGATCTGGAGCGAGCACGGTGGCGTGGGCCACTCTGATCCTCGTGACCGTGTGCCACGCGCCAACGGAGAATTACCAGTTGCCCGCCTTCGACAACCAGATGTGCGCCAGCCTCACCACCGAGCAGGAGCAGTGCCTCACCGACACCAACGCCACCGGCGACGCCCTCTTCTTCGCCAACGGGTCGTCCGCCTCGGGTCCCGTGGCCTTCGCCTGTGGCACGCTGTCCATGGACGGCGCCAGTGCACACCCCGTTACGCCCGCCACCGAGATCGCGTACGTTCCCGTTGCTTGCCTTCACCTCAGTTCAGCCCGGAAATGTTGTTCGCATGGTGTCGTGTGGTGTCGTGTCGTTGGTCGTGTCGTGTCTTACCGTGCTGTTACCGTTCGGTGTGGTTCTCCATCCAGTACTGCGGTGATCACGGCTCCCGTGACAAGCGTCGAAGCCGGAACGCTGTGCATGACGCTCACGCATGATTTTAACGCGGGCGTCAACGACATCACCTCCATGATCTTCCACTTTGGCGCCGCCGGCCAGGAGACTGAGTCCGCGCCGCTGTACAGCGTGCCGGGTCCGTGGGCGTCGCCCCTGGAGCTGTGCTGGTCCTACGGCTCGACGGGCCTGCCCATGAGCATGGCCCTCAACGGCCGAGCCTACCTCAACATCCACTCCCAGGCCAGCGACGCCAGCCCGCCGGGAAGCTACAACGGGTGGATCCGCGGCCAGATCCAGGCCCTGCCCGGCTGGTGGAACATCGACTCCGGCCTCGCCGTCTCCTACAACAACAACAACTGACCAACCAACCAACCAACACTACCGGACGACGACGTCGATGATGAAGAGAGAGAGAGAGAGAGGGGTGATTGGAGAGCGGAAGAAAGGGGAAGAGCGCAATATTTAAGTGGCGGAGACGCGCACGCAATAGACACTGTCTCAAACCAACGCACACAACGCAACGATGGCCCGAGAGCGCTCGTTCCCCGTACCGGAATTGGAGGCGGTTGGCGGGTGGTGAGTGCCACGGCGCTGCAGGTCAGCGGCTACTTGTGCAGCCACTTGAGTCCGTCGCCGATCTTGAGCTCTGGCGCCGTGACCTCCGTCTCGTTGGGGGCGTGCAGGGCGTCCACTTGCATCTTTTCCTCTGCCGGAAGAAGCCTCAGCCGAGGGGAACTTTGGGCGGCGGCGGCGGCGGGCAGCAGTGCAGCGCGGCGAGGCGAGCATGTGCGTGCGTACCCATCCAGACCTGCTCGAACTCCCGGCCATCCGGGCAGATGAGGCGCCCGTTCCTCCGCCCCACCTGTGCGCAGCGACATCACGCCAGCGCCGTTGAGCGCCCGCCACACCACCCGCCGCCGCCACCGCCAAGAGCCACCATCACGGGCTCGAGGGAGAGGGGAGAGTGCGGTTACCTTCCACTCGCCGGCAAATTGGTGGCCGCAGGGCCACGTGAAGACGCCCCGGCCCACGCGGCGATCCTTTTCGTAGCTGCCCACGTACGTGGCTCCATTCCCGTACTCGCGGCGGCCGAACCCGTGAGCCTGGTGGGTGATGCGGCGGCGGTGGTGTGTCAGACGAGGAAGAAGAAGAAGAAGAAGAAGAAGAAGAACCAGCGAAGCGTGCTATGGGGACGGGGAGGGGGAGGGGGATGGGGAACCTTCGTCTGCTGGAAGTCGCCGGTGTACACTTCCCGCTTGCCGTTCTCCAGCCAGGATTTGGTGCCCTTGCCGTTGAGCTCATTCCTGCCGTGCCGCGCCAGGGGGGGAAAATCGACGGGATATCAGTCGGCACCTTCGATTGTGCCCAAAGGACCCGCCGCCGCCGCTGCCACCACTCCGTAGTGAGCGCGCACCCCTTCCAGGTTCCCTCGAACAAGAAGCCGTTCCTGTGGGTGGGTGGTGCAGCGGTTTGAGGTGAGTCCAAAGGGCCGGGTGGCAAGAACAGCCTCAAGGTTCCGGCGGCGGCGGCGGCAGAAGCGTACCTGGTGAGGAGGGTGCCGGGGCCTTCCTGGTGGCCGTCATGCCACTCGCCGACGTAGTAGCCGCCGCCTCGCCACACGAGCTTGCCCTGCCCCTTCCGGGTGTCGTTTTCCCAGCGGCCGTGGTACCAGGTCCCGTTTGGCCTGCGAGGCGAGCGGGGACGCACGCAGATGTGCGCGGGGGGCGCGGGGGTGAGCGAGGGGCAGCAGACAGACGCTTCCTCCGAAGCAAGCAGCGCATCAGGTGAAGTGGGTGGGCGTCGTCGCTGCTGGTTCGTCGTACCAGATGCACTTGCCCTGTACGGTCCGCCCGTAACCGGAACAACGATGAAGGGGGGCGGCGGCGGCGGAGAGGAGATCGCCTGTACGTCAGCAAAGCCACAAAAAAAAGCCCCATCCACGCGCGCGGTACGACGGGAAGAAGAAGGAGGAAGCTCGTACGTAACCGTGCCTCTTACCATCTGAAGAAGCAGCAGAAGCAGAAGAGGAGGAGGGAGGGAGGGAGGGAGGAGGCCCACGGGTGAGTTGACACGTAGGTGGAGTGAAACCAAAGAGGGGGGGGGGCGAGGGGTTGCGTCGTTCGACAGGTGCTGTAAAGGTACCCTTCCATTCGCCGCAGTACTGCCAGATCGGGAGGGGACCGCCAGATGTGTCGCTGTCGCTGGGGGCCTTGTCTTTCGTCTCAAAGCCAATGCCCCGGAAAGGCACGCCCGGCTTCGGTCTCACCTGCACGCCAAGGCGGTTGTGGCCACGCACGCACGCACGCACGCACGCACGCACGCACGCACACGAAATACGGTGAGATGGATGGGATTGGGATGGGATGGGCGTAGGGCGTGAGACGACGCCCTCCCTCCGCCCCACACGTTCCAATTAATGGCGCCAGGCCTGCAACGTACGTTCTGGGCACGCCACAGCCACAGCCAAGAGCTGTGCGCGCATCCCACACACGCAGACGAGGCTCGCGTTAGCGGCCGCGCGCGGGGGGGAGGGGGAGGGCTGTGGAGGTCAAACGGAGTGGTACCACTCCTGGGGCTTGGCCTCAAGAAAAGCGTCGCGTGAGCGGAGGAGGATGAGGTCGTTCGGCGTGTAGTCCTTCTCCTTCTTGTGCTCGTCCGGCTGAAGAAGGCTGAGCAGCGTGATGCCGTCCGCGTCCCTCATGCACAAACTTCGCCTGCAACCACCACGTACGTACACGCGATTGATCGCATGGCGCCAGCCAGTCAACAGGCCTGTACGTACCGCGCGCGCCTCCTTTGCCAAGCGAGCGGGTGAGCGGGAGATCTTAAGAACGTACCAGAGGTGTTCGTCCTGGGTCAGGCCGTGCCAGTACCTGCAGGTCAAGGCTGCCCCCCCCCCGACAATTTCATGAGCGCCGAGAGATCATAAGAAGAAGTTATGAAGTCAGCAAAGAGGCGTGTAAGGCTGGGGTGGTGGTGGTGGTGGTGGGTGGGGGCAAGTAGCACGCTGCTGGGGGATTTGGGGAGGCGCTGGCGCGCACCGGCTCGGGTGAGTAGGTCCTCGCCGCTGAGGCAAGAGAAGATGCGCAGCAGCACCTCGGGCGGAAAGTCTGTCTCGTCCCCCCTGTCCTCCACCACCCGCTCGCTTGCCATTCTTTTATCGATTCGTCGCACGATAACGTCTGTGTCGCAAACGAAATGAAAATCATTTTCATTTCGTAACGTCTTCTGCCGCAAACGAAATAAAAATACAAATACCAAACGAAATAAAAACAAAATGAAATACGAAACAAAAAAGCTAAACGCAAATTGAAACTAACTAACCAACGGAAAACAAAAATAAAAACAATTTCACGACGTGAAGTGCGAGGGCAGCACTTAGATAACAAGCAGTTCGTTCGCATCACGGACGAGCAGAAGCCCGAGATCCTCAAGTTTATCGACGAGAGCGATCAATATCAATTTGAGGACTGGGCCATCATCGGGGAGACCAACGTGGAGAAGAGGGTTAACTCTGCGAGCTGAGGTTTCGGCGTTGGCCGGGCTTCTGGGCCAACGTGGTGAGACGTCTCCTGGGCGGCAGCGTGTCGATGCCCTTTGGCGCGCGCGCGCGCCTCGAGGTCGCCACCGTGTGCGCATGCTCGTGGCCGGCACGTTCCGGGTACCGCCACGGTGATCGCGGTCCTGCCGCTGCATGCAGCCTCCACCCACGTTCTCGAGTCGACAGTCGAAGCGCTGCGAGCCGGCGTTAAACTCTCACGGCGATATGGCGGCGGCATCGGCCGTGCGCAGACGAGGCCCGTGTGGGGTGCCCGCCCGCGGTGAAGAGCGCGCGGCTGCCGGCTGTCCACCTCGCTCGCGTTGGCGTTGTTGGAGTAGCCGCCGGCAAAGGTCATGACGGTGCGTGCATGCCGCTTCTGCTTGTTAGCCAGCGCTGGCCTATTTCTGCCCCACGAAGAGGCTGGCGCCGCTAGCGTCTTGGCCGTCGTGACACGAAGGCGCCGTTGTTGATCAGCCCCCGGGGCGTTGTCTCGGAGCCCACCACGTGGTCGCCGTAGAGATCCCGGTCGACACCGGTGCCCGCGGATGTTATTACCGGCCACCCAGCTGCTGCCGCCGCTCTTGACGAGAGTGTCTTGAGGAGCACGCCGGTGCTCGCCTTGTCCGCGCGCGCGGGCGTGTCCGGCGATGAACTGGCGACTGACTGACTGGGGCTGGGCGACGATGGAGCAGTTCACTGGCGAGACACCATCGAACCGCCCGACATGCGGTAGGTGTCCGTGACCGCGAGCAGCAGCGAGACCATGGTGCTGCTGCTGCTGCTGACGATGATGATGTCGGAGGTCGAGGTGTCGAGCCGTGCCGGCGCTGATGGTGGTTGGCGTGCTAAAGAGAGCACGAGAACTCTTTAAAAATGAAATATTAAAAAAAAAACAAAAAAACGGTGGTGCGGTCTGGTGACGTACGGTGCCGTGTGAGACGCGGTGCGGAGGCAGTTGTTCTTCGGATTCGTTGGGCAGGCGCACCAATCGTCTCCAGCGAGATGAGCTCCTCGCCCTTGCTGCAGCAAACGCGCGCACATACCAGCGTCAGACGCACGCGCACATACCAGCGGCTGCGCGTGCGCGCCTGTGCTGTGGGTTGAGGAGTTGTGTACATGGAGCCTGCAAGTTTACCCAGGATGGGCGCCAAGTTGCGTTCGTTCTTCTTGCTGCGCGGGGTCAGCAGCTTGGCGGGGTCGCTCAGAGGCCTTGCGAAGATGAATGCACCCTTTTTCATGAGCGGATGGGCCTCCATTGGGCCAATTGAGCAAAGATGGCGTCGCCACAGCCTCCTGTGCGATCGACATCCCCACCGCCATAGGGCGTGATTTTTCTAAGTCAGTTTCGCCGTGGGTGGCGCTTATAATAAATGAATTTACCCAGCGTCCATCCGAGGAACAGCTTTTGCCGACCAGGAACAGCCACCTGCCCAACACCCACGCCATCCGTGAACACGCACGACACACACACACACGACACACACACACACACAAGCCGGTACCGACGGAGAGCTTTTTGTTGCGGGCGTTCACTATGAAATGTGTGCGGCCACGAAGAGAGAGAGAGAGATGGGAGGAGGTACGGGGAGCCGGGCATGGTGGACATGAGAGAAGGGATGCCAATGACGGGGAGTGACGGGCCGCCGCGACTGGGAGCGCCGCAGGCTTGCGCTTGCTGGGCGTAGCACCGACGGCGTCATTGTCGTCGCCGCCGTTGTCACCCTTCTCCTCCTCCAGCTCCTTGTCGTACTCCGCGTCGCCACCGTCTCTGCTGGTAACGTTCGTGCTGCTGGAGCTCTGGTCGCCCTACGTAGGGCGTCAACCGAGACCTGGGCAGCACTCCCCGCGCACTGCCAGCTGTCACTGCCGTCACCGCCGCTGCCGCCGCTCGGCCCGAGCGTGGCCAGGCCGCCGGGCTGGCGGGGGGTGCAGCCCGTGAGGCTGCGGGGGCCGGGGCTGGGGCTGGAGGAGGTTGGTGGTGGCTGGGTGGTGGTGGAGGTGGAGGTGGAGGTGGAGGTGGAGGTGGAGGTGGAGGTGGAGGTGGAGGTGAGGAAGGCGAGGTGGCTCGAGTTGTCGAAGCCAACCAGGCCAGCGCGCTGGCCGTGAGCCACAGCCGGCACTGCACTTCCACACCTCCATCTTTTGGCGGTGGGCCGCCTCGTCCTCCGCCTCGTCCCCGCTGCTCGACTCCAGCTCCCCGCCCTGCCCCCCCCCAATCCAAATCGACACGACCAGCGCCTGGCTGCTGTCGACGATTGGTTGGGCGCA
>NW_004457712.1:956660-960216 GCF_000313135.1 Acanthamoeba castellanii str. Neff | reverse complement strand
ACTCCAGCTCCCCGCCCTCGCCCCCCCCCCAATCCAAATCGACACGACCAGCGCCTGGCTGCTGTCGACGATTGGTTGGGCGCAGCGACCTCGCCGCTCACGCTGGCCGCGGAGCTAGCTGAAGTTGACCACGACGACGACGACGCCCGAGGCGACGCTGGCCGAAGAACCGGTGGAGCGCAGCGCAGCGCCGCGCCGCTGGCCCAGTTCACCGCCGGTGGACTGACTGGGCGTTGAAGGTGCGCGCGTGGCCAGGGCCACGTGGTTACCGCTGAGCATGCTCACCACACAGCCGGTGACCTTGGTGAGGCCCACGGCCTCATCCCGACCAAGCGAGCGCGCCATTGGCAACCTGGCGCCTGATCGCTGCCCCGTTGTGGTCGTGACGCCGGTCACAGGCGGCGGTGGTGTGGGTGACGCCGCGGGTCGGCATGACAAGCGAGCCGGAGCTGGAGAGGGCAAGCGCTTTGCACGGTGGCCGAGGCGGTCAGGGTGACGGGGCCGGTCAGCGCTGACGATGGCCGTGTCGGTGCTGCGGGGGGTGGGGGGGACGATCGCCCACGTGCTCCCAGCAGGAGGCCGCGAACAAGTTGCCGCTCAGGTCACGTTGGTCACCACGACGTTCGACGAGCGCCCCTGCATCTGGCTCTTGACCGTGCACGGGAGACTTCGCTCGGCGAGGCGCAGGTGATGAGTCCGGTAGGTGTTGGAGGCCTGCGGGCGGACTAGTCCTGCGGGTGGGTGATGCCCAGCTCGTGAGAGGCCACCGACGGTCAGCCACACGAACCCGATGATGACGGATGAGATCAAACCCAGCGCATAGGCATAGCCCGTGTAGCTCTGCGAATGGGAGCGAATCGATGCGTGCGGTCAGGATGATGGCGACCAACAGTCTCTCGTGAGACAGAAATATGAACCGTTACATACATACGTACATACGTTGTTGCATCAAGAGATCAGCAACACACGAGCAGACAGACAGACAAAGCTCAGCGCGCAGTGTGCGTACAGGAGGTAGCGACACTGCACTTGATGGCGTCCCAATCGAGCATGAAGGCGTTGATGAAGGTGAGGTAGGGGCACACGAAGGAGAGCCACATAGGAGCACGCTCACTCCCTCGCTACTCCGGCGCGCGATGATCATCCAGAACTGTAGAAGAATAGTAAATAGTAAATAAAAGAATAGTAAATAAATGATGAAAAGAGAAGGTGTACCTGCATCTTGCGGTTGTGGCCTTCGCAGAGGAGCTGCAGGAATCGAAGGATTTTTTTTTACGGATGAAACCACTCTTGGGGTAGGAGCCCTCGGTCAGCTCGTTGTCGATACCGGTCCTGCACCACCACCACCACGACCACCACACCACCACCACCACCACGACCACCACCACGACCACGACCACCACCACCACCACGACCACGACCACCACCACGCGATGACGATGATGATGAGACACTATCATCGCATCCAACACAGGATCTCTCCCGACGGACGTACCCGAACTTGTCGTTCCTGAAGAGGACGGCATTGACTCCCTCCCCCCAATCGCACGCTGCGCAGCTCCGGGTGAAAAAGGAATGGTGGTTTGGTACGGTTTGGTTCCATCACCCGCAGAGGGGGGGTAACGCCTCGCTGACGTGGCATTTTTGGCCATTTTTATAATAATATAATAATAATAATTCGACCCTTTTTTGGGCTCTTTTTCTTTGTGGAAACGTCGACTTACCAAAATAATAAAAGCGCTGAGCGCGCGCTTTTTTCTATTCTCGGTGTTCCTCCGCCCCACCCCGGCGTGGTCTTCGCATTTTGTTCTCGTCGTCGTCACGACTGATGATTGATTCTTCTATTGGTAGTACCAACGTTACAACTAGATGATTTTGTTGGCGCATTACCAGCGCGCTGTGCGATCCAGCAGAAGATGCGGGTTTTCCGAATGGCCGGCGCCATCAATGGCCGACGACAACAACAACAAGATGTGATTAGCGTTCCTTGGTTGGCGCATTTGATATCCTATCAACCCACGAGTGGCGCGCACGCTGTGAGATCCAGCAGAAGATGCGTTTTGGCGACCCTCTAAGATGGAGGACGACGACAACAAAAAAAGTATGTTATTTGCTCATCTCTCTCTCTCTCCTCAAACGTCAACAACAAATATATATACTTCTATCCATATTATATACTTCTATCCATCTACTCCCAATTGGGGGAGGCCTCGCCCCCCTCCTCCTCCTACAGCTAGCTACCCTCCGTGTACTCTCCACCCTCGCCAACTTGGCGTGCGTCGCCCGTTGAGTGGTGGTGGTGATGGTGGTGGTGGTGGTTGGTGTCGTGGTAGTGCTTCATCCCTCCGCCGCAAGGCACTCACACGTTTCTTCTTCTTCTTCGTCTTCGTCGTCGTCGTCGTCGTCGTCGTCTTCTTCCTGTTCTTGTTCTTCCCCAGAGTTCGCAGACGCGGCGGGGCTTGTTCCTCCTCCTCCCCCCTCCTATGTACATCAATCCCCCCCCCCGCTCCTCCTTGCCCTCTCGCACGCACACGCGCTCTTTCAGCGTTTTTCTCCTTCTCTCGTGTTGCGTGTTGCGTGTTGCGTGTCGCGTGTCGCGTGTGTATTGGATGTTTCGCTTGTCGCGTGTGGTCGTGTTCTTGGTCGTATCGTTGGTTGTCTGTGTTGGATGTGTCGTGTGGTGTGTTGTTGGTCGTGTTGTGTTGTGTCGTTGGTCGTGTTGTGTCGTTGGTCGTGGGTCGTGTCGTGTTGTTGGTCGTGTTGTGTTGTGTCGTTGGTCGTATTGTGTCGGTGGTCGTGTTGTGTTGTGTCGTGGGTCGTGGGTCGTTGGGGTCGTGTCGTGTTGTGTCAGGCACTGACGGCGTTTGAGTTCTTCTGCTCAGGCGAGGCGGAGATGGCGGTGCGGCAGCACGACCGCAAGACCGAGGCGGAGGAGCTCAGCAAGACGCTTGCCGCGCAGCTCGATATCAAGGACGTCAACATCACCGCGCTCCGCGAGAGCAACAAGGCCAAGGTACACCCCTCGTTTCCCCCCCCCACTGTGTGTCGTGTGTGTGCGTCGTGTGGCGTGGCATTGGTCGTGTTTCACTTGCCGGCAAATTGTCACTCACTAACTCTTACCCTTTGTCGTGGTGCATGCAGTAGAAGTGTACATGTTATTGCGCCACAAGGGCGATAATAGTATTTTATTGATACACACAACATGACGCGACGCAACATGACATGACACGACACGACCAACGACACGACCAACGACACGACACAACAGGACGCGACATGACACGACACGACACACGACACGCCACATGACACGCCACAGACACGCCACACGACATGACCAACGACACGACCAACGACATGACATGCCACACGACACGCCACACGACACGCCACATGACACGCCACATGACACGCCACACGACACGCCACATGACACGCCACACAACACGACACGACACGACACGCCACGCCACGCCACGCCACGCCACGCCACGCCACACCACGCCACCCACGCCACGCCACGCCACGCCACGCCACACCGCACGACACCACACGA
>NW_004457712.1:950351-954475 GCF_000313135.1 Acanthamoeba castellanii str. Neff | reverse complement strand
AAGGAGGTCGGCATCGAGGAGGTCGGCGTCGAGGAGGTCGGCATCGAGGAGGTCGGCGTCGAGGAGGTCGGCGTCGAGGAGGTCAGCATCAAGGAGGTCTGCATCGAGGAGGTCCGCGTCGAGGAGGTCTGCATTGATGAGGTCCACATCAAGGAGGACCACATGGTCAAGCCCCATCGGAGGAGGAGGCCAGCGAGAGTGAGGCCTGCAGCAACCTTCAAGGGACGGCTCTTCTCAAGTGCATCATCGATGTGGCGTACCATTGGCCTGCCATAAGTACGTCATCTCTTCAAGGAAGGTTGTGTTGTTTGATTACTTACCTAGCTCCGTCTGTGTAGTATCCCAGCAGGACCTGCCTGTTGGCTGACAGCAAGCCGAGTGCTTATCTCGAAGTGATCTCAGCAACCTTTGTGCCGTGGTGACGTGGTGGCGTGGTGTCGTGCTGGTTGCTGAGAGAGCTGAGAGGTAAGTGCTCGGTGAGCTGTTGGTTGGCAGTCGGGTGAGGTGGCCGATCCCTTCGACTTCAAGGTCAACATTCAAGCATGGCTCTGTCGGTCAAGCTCAGTTCGGCGTGCAAGCGCGGCTCCATCGGTCAAGCTCGGTTCGGCGTGCAAGCGTGGCTCCATCGGTCAAGCTCAGTTCGGCGTGCAAGCGCGGCCCCATCAGTCAAGCTCAGTTCAGCGTGCAAGTGCGGCTCTGTCGGTCAAGCTCGGTTCAGCGTGCAAGCGTGGCTCCATCAGTCAAGCTCAGTTCGGCGTGCAAGCGCGGCTCCGTCGGTCAAGCTCAGTTTGGCGTGCAAGCGCGGCTCCGTCGGTCAAGCTCAGTTCGGCGTGCAAGCGTGGCTCCATCAGTCAAGCTCAGTTCAGTGTTCAACACAAGGTATGCTTTGATTGTGCAAGACTGAGCATGGATCACTTGACGCTGTCCATAAAGAGAGACGGGCAGCACCTTTCTTTTATTCTGTTTCCCAGCAGGACCTGCCTGTTGGCCGACAGCAAGCCAAGTGCTTATCTTGAAGTGATCTCAGCAACCTTTGTGCTGTGGTGGCGTGGTGTCGTGCTGGTTGCTGAGAGAGCTGAGAGGTAAGTGCTCGGTGAGCTGTTGGTTGGCAGTCGGGTGAGGTGGCCGATCCCTTCGACTTCAAGGTCAACATTCAAGCACTGCTCTGTCGGTCAAGCTCAGTTCAGTGTGCAAGCGCAGCTCCATCGGTCAAGCTCAGTTCGGCGTGCAAGTGCGGCTCCGTCGGTCAAGCTCGGTTCGGCGTGCAAGCGCAGCTCCATCGGTCAAGCTCAGTTCAGCGTGCAAGCGCGGCTCCATCGGTCAGCTCGGTTCGGCGTGCAAGTGCAGCTCCGTCGGTCAAGCTCGGTTCAGCGTGCAAGCGTGGATTGGTTGGTCAAGCTAGGTACGTTGGTCAAGCTCAGCTCCATCATCAAGCTTGGTACGTTGGTAAAGCTCGGTACGTCAGTCAAGCTCAGTTCCATCATCAAGCTCAGTACATTGTTCAAGCTCAGCTCCATCATCAAGCTCAGTCACTTATTCATACTCCCTTCCACCATCAGGCTCGGTGTGTTGTTCATGCTCGGTTCTATCATCAAGCTCAGTACATCAGTCAAGCTCAGTTCCATCGTCAAGCTTGGTACATCAATCAAGCTCAGCTCCATCATCAAGCTCAGTCACTTATTCATACTCCCTTCCACCATCAGGCTTGGTGTGTTGTTCAGGGTCAGTTCCATTGTCAAGCTTGGTACGTCAGTCAAGCTCAGTTCCATCGTCAAGCTCAGTACATTGATCAAGCTCAGCTCCATTGTCAAGCTCAGTGCATCATTCAAGCTCGGCTCCATCATCAGGCTTGGTGCGTTGTTCAGGCTCGGTTCCATGGTCAAGCTAGGTACGTCAGTCAAGCTCAGCTCCATTGTCAAGCTCGGTACATTGATCAAGCTCAGCTCCATCGTCAAGCTCAGTCACTTATTCATACTCCCTTCCATCATCAGGCTCAGTGTGTTGTTCAGGCTCAGTTCTATCATCAAGCTCGGTATGTTGATCAAGCTCAGCTCCATTGTCAAGCTCAGTGCATCATAAGCTCAGCTCCATCATCAAGCTTGGTCACTTATGCATACTCCCTTCCATCATCAGGCTCGGTGTGTTGTTCGCAGATCTTCATCGACGACGCCACAAGGACACAGGATTATCTGTTATATGTTATATGTTATATGTTACACCATGGACCTTCACTTACGACACGACCACAGGCTATCTGTTATATGTTATATGTTATATGTTATATTTCAGGTGGAACACGAGGGACGCGGAAGCTATCTTCAACCATCGCCGACGAGCGACACGACAACGCGGATGCCACGCAGACACAGGATTATATGTTATATGTTATATGTTACACCATGGACCTTCACCTTCACTTACGACCCAACCACAGGCTATCTGTTATATGTTATATGTTATATGTTATATTTCAGGTGGACGTGAGAGACGCGGAAGCTATCTTCAACCATCGCCGACGAGTGACACGACAACACGGACGCCTCGGGTCTTCGCCAACGCCACTGATCTTCGCGCAACGACAACGACGACGGACAACACAGACACCACCAATCTTCATTGACGATGACACAGATGCCACCGATCTTCATCAACAACAACAACACAGACGCCACTGGTGGTTCGCCAACAACACCACACCAGGTGTATCTTCATCGACTACGACACAACACGGACGCCACCAGTCTTCTTCGATGACGACGACGACCACGGACACCATCTTCATCCACGACGACAGGGATGCCATCTTCATCTGCGACACAGACGCCCTCTTCATCGACGACGACGACGACGACACGGACTCCCTCGTCTTCGTCTCTCTCTCTCTTTTTTTCTTTTTTCTTTTCTTTCTTTTCTTCTTCAGCTGAAATAAAAACAAAAAATAACAATCTATTTGAAGAGGAGTCTCACGCAGGGGATCACAAATGCCAGCGCGCGCGCGCATCTATGGGACGTAAGTGGAGTCGAGATCGATCAACCGGGTCATCCACAAGCCCAAAGGCTGCCCAAATCGTTCATTGGCATGCTCGATTTCGACGAATCTTTGGCTTCGAAAACTTCAAGGTACCTTTATATAGAGAGCTCTCGGCTCTTTCGATTTTAGTCATGCTCATGCAGTTGCAACGCGGCTCTTGCCTACTACTAACACGCTTTTCTCGTGGCCGATTATGGTACGCGCCATTTTCTGCAGGCAGGTCATACAATCAACAGCTTCGACGAGCAACATGTGCATCAACTTCTCTTCGAGAGCAACGAAAAGCTCCAGATGCGCTGGCGACGTGCGCCGAACATCTCATGAATCGAATGCGGGAGCTCCGGCCGGCGATGCCTGACGGCAGTAGTAAGTAAGTAAGTACAAGGCCGAACCAAAGTCTCTTCTTGAAGGACGGGCAGGTGGGTTCCATTCATCGCACACATTGGCCTGCTGCTTGTGGTGTAGGGTCGTGCGCACTGTCACTGATGACTCGTCTTTTTCTTTCGACGTACAGTACAATCGCCTCGAAGAAGAAGAAGAAGAAGAAGAAGAGGGCGCAAGGCCCTCCGGGGGCCGGGTCATCCTGATCCAGAGCTGGTGCGGCTCCTTCGTCGACCTGGGGACACGCACGTGTACACGTGGGGGGATCGGTCAGCTAACAAACGCGGCCGGCCGCGCAGTCATGTTGGCGGTATTATCGCGCGCGCGTAGGATCTATTACGACATGCGCCGCCAGGCCGAGTACGAGCGAAGGAGGAGGGAAGAGGGCCAAGCGACGCGAGGAGGAGGCGGCAACGACGCGCACGGGGAGGCCGATGAGAAGCGGCGGCAGGAGAGCAGACCGGGACCGGGACCATGCGCGCCGAATACAGAACGACGGGGGACGCTCAGGAGCGGCGAGGCCGCGCCGGTGCCCGCAGAGGCCGATTCGGTGCTGTTTTTCGAGGTGAACAGGCGCGCCTGCCCGACATTGTGCTGGAGACCGACGCGATGGAGGCTATCACCGAGACGGGCGGCAAGGACGCCGACAAGGTGGTGCTCTACACCGCGAGCCTCAACAAGTACCTGCAGCCGGTCAAACCGGCTGCCCAGT
>NW_004457712.1:949120-950277 GCF_000313135.1 Acanthamoeba castellanii str. Neff | reverse complement strand
TAAGTACGTCATCTCTTCAGAAGGTTGTGTTGTTTGATTACTTACCTAGCTCCGTCTGTGTAGTATCCCAGCAGGACCTGCCTGTTGGCTGACAGCAAGCCGAGTGCTGAGAGAGCTGAGAGGTAAGTGCTTGGTGAGCTGTTGGTTGGCAGTCAGGCAAGGTGGCCAATCCCTTCGACTTCAAGGTCAGCATTCAAGCACAGCTCCATTGTCAAGCTCAGTCACTTATTCATACTCCCTTCCACCATCAGGCTTGGTGTGTTGTTCAGGGTCAGTTCCATTGTCAAGCTTGGTACGTCGGTCAAGCTCAGTTCCATCGTCAAGCTCGGTACGTCGATCAAGCTCAGCTCCATTGTCAAGCTCACTGCATCATTCAAGCTCGGCTCCATCATCAGGCTTGGTGTGTTGTTCAGGCTCAGTTCCATGGTCAAGCTAGGTATGTCAGTCAAGCTCAGCTCCATTGTCAAGCTCGGTATGTTGATCAAGCTCAGCTCCATTGTCAAGCTCAGTCACTTATTCATACTCCCTTCCATCATCAGGCTCGGTGTGTTGTTCGCAGATCTTCATCAACTACGCCATGAGGACACAGGATTATCTGTTATATGTTATATGTTATATGTTACACCATGGACCTTCACTTACGACACGACCGCAGGCTATCTGTTATATGTTATATGTTATATGTTATATTTCAGGTGGAACACGAGGGACGCGGAAGCTATCTTCAACCATCGCCGACGAGCAACACGACAACGCGGATGCCACGCAGACACAGGATTATATGTTATATGTTATATGTTACACCATGGACCTTCACCTTCACTTACGACCCAACCACAGGCTATCTGTTATATGTTATATGTTATATGTTATATTTCAGGTGGACGTGAGAGACGCGGAAGCTATCTTCAACCATCGCCGACGAGTGACACGACAACACGGACGCCTCGGGTCTTCGCCAACGCCACTGATCTTCGCGCGATGACGACGACGACGGACGACACGGACACCACCAATCTTCATTGACGATGACACGGATGCCACCGATCTTCATCAACAACAACAACACGGACGCCACTGGTGGTTCGCCAACAACACCGACACCAGGTGTATCTTCATCGACTACGACACAACACGGACGCCACCAGTCTTCTTCG
>NW_004457712.1:943688-946671 GCF_000313135.1 Acanthamoeba castellanii str. Neff | reverse complement strand
GGTAACGCTCCACACCGCAGACGGCGACGCTCGAACCACTGAACTGAGCTGAACTGTTTTCATCGGTGCACAGATGGACATTGGTGCGGTCACCGCGGCGCGGCGATGAAAGAGGGCATGCAGCAGAAGGAGATCGACGGCCGCCAACTCGTCGCTCTTGGCCGACCGATAAGAACGCCCTCAACGTCCTCAACGTGACATGGGGCGCGGCAGCTTCACCGTCTCGGCCGCTTACAACAACTGCAGCTCGTCGTCGACGCCACCTCCCACATTGGTCGCCACCACATCCCACCCACCGGAGGCGCGTCGTCGGGTCCGCACGGATCATAGCGCGGCGGCAGCGCCGGGGCGACGGCTGCGGCCCAGGCCGGCGCCACCCTGCGACGGACCAGCTTCTCCAATGCGCCGGGCAATGGCCGCCACCACGACTCCTTCGACGATCGCGTCCACCACCACCAGCCACCACCACCACCACCACCAGCCACCACCACCACCAGCCACCAGCCACCAGCCACCAGCCACCAGCCACCAGCCACCAGCCACCAGCCACCAGCACCACCAGCCACCAGCCACCAGCCACCAGCCACCAGCCACCAGCCACCACCACCGGCTCAGCCCCCCCTGAACGCCGTACGTGTGTCGTGTGTCGTGTGTCGCGTCGTTGGTCGTGTCTTCGCGAGTGCTGTCTTGATGATGTGGCTCTGTGCTCACTCGCGGGCGGACGGTGCAACGCAGATGCGTGCGAAGCGGACGCGCGTGCGATTATGCGGTGTGCGGTGTGTGCGGTGTGTGCGTGTGATGAGCAGACAAGGAGGGCGACTCTACGGCAAGCTGTCGTCGTGGGATGCCTACGCGCCCGTGAGTACGGCGGCGCTGGTGCTGACCCTGTGGGACGACATCGACTCCGCTGCGCCACAGCGCCTCCACGGTGCTCGCCGCCTTCCCCTCGCCCCTGCCCGGCTTCTCCGACGACCCGGCCAAGGTGGCCTCGCTCATGCGCTGGGCGCTCTGGATGATGAACTCGCCGCCCCGCGTACGCCTTACATTCCACCACGCACATTCCTTTCCAATGGTTAGCTGCAGTCACTCACCGTGTGGCGCGTGTCGTGCCGTGTCGTGCCGTGTCGTGCCGTGCCGCGTGTGCAGACCCGGGAGACGGAAGCGACCATCGCGCCGTCTCTGTCAACAGAGACGCCCAAGAAGAAGGCGCCACAGCGGCGAGGCAGAAAGCCTGCAGCCCAAAAGTTGAGCCAATCGCCAACCAGCTTGTGAGCCTGGCTTGCGGTCAACACGTCCAACACATCGACATTTTCTACCGGGCTGTCTGGTGTTCAGGCTCATCCTCACCAAGTAGTATGTGCTGCCCCTGGGCTGGTACACATCCAGGTGAGGCGAGGAGTCCGCCACGCCGCATCTGGCCCACTCGCCCTCCTTCAACCCTCACGAACGAATGTACGCCACAGAATTATTTATTTATTTATTTATTATTTGGTGTCATTTCAATTATTATTATTATTGAGCGGTTTAAGGTGGCGCTCACTGAGCCAGGCGTGTGTACACATCGCAGTCGCAGCGCCGTCGCAGTTCTTCTTCAGCGAAACGATCAGTCAGCTGGAGCGCCACATCGCGTGCGCGTCGGTGGACCACCTGGTGGGCGCGTCGCAGCGCACGCCCATCCACGACCCCGCTGCTGGCCATCCGCTACACATGATCCAGGACATCAACTTCAAGACCCTCAAGGCCACCAACCTCGTGCTGCCCATCACATAATTGGTCGTCTTTCGATCGAAAAAATGAAAAACACTCACGAGGTGGTGGTGGTGGTGCAGGTGGGTGATGGCCGAGAAGGGCATCAAGGAGGCCGGCGACCTGTGCATGCACATCATGCTGTCCTCGCGCCACAGGGGCGCCCTGGAGAAGTCGTACCTGGGGGCTTCCAGCCCCTCTCCGAGAACCTCCTGTCCTGCGCCCACCCCGGGCTCTACTCCCTCCCCGGCACCTGGATTCAAGTACCTCTTCTCCACCGCACGCACACACACACACACACACACACACACACACACGCTAATAGCATTACGTTGTGTGTGGCGTTGTGTTGTGGTTGTGCAGCACTTGTTGAAGGTGATTGAGAACGACGACTTCAAGTCGATCACGAGGCGCAGCGCGGGTCTGCCCTACTGCTTCTGCGCCATCCTGCGGGCCGAGACGATCGTTCTCGGCCGCCGGCGGGGCGGCGTGAAGGTCCTCATCGCCCAGGCCATGCAGGCCCTGCTCCGCATCGCCTCCGGCGGCGACACCCGACAGCTCGAGACCCAAGACGTGCGCACCACCACCGCCACCTCACCATTTCCGGCCCGACTCCTTCATAGCGCTTGCTGACGTGGCGTGTGTGTGTGTGTCTCATGTGTGTCGTGTGCGGTGGTGTGTGTCGTGCAGGCGAAATCGGAGGGCGTGGAGTCGGTCATCGGCGAGCAGGCCCATCAGGTCCACGCGCTGAACGTGCTCAAGGCGCTCTTCAGACCAACAAGGCCAACAAGAAGGTGAAGCCCGGCGAGGGCAGCCGGCCTCAGCTTTCGCCCGAGGCCTTCATCCCACTGGTCGCGCCAAGTGCAGCGCCAACTCCAACTTCAAGGTGCGCGAGATGGCGGCCCGGGCGCTGGTGCCTCTCGTCCCTCCCGAGCACGTCGCCGCCTTCATCGCCTCCCTCTTCGCCTCCCATCCCCGACCACGCCGGTACCACCTTCTTTTGTTTATTTTTATTATTCATCATTTCTTTTTATTGTGCATGTAAGGTGGCGATCGAGGTGTAGAGACTCCACTGATCCTGTGTGTGATGGTGTGTGTGCGTGTGCGTGTGCGTGCGTGTGCGTGCGTGTGTGTGCGTGTCACCAGCGGGCATCGACCACAACCTGGCGCACGGCACGCTGCTCCAGATCCGTGCCACATTCTCGAGGCCCACCTGACCTCCAACAACGCGGCCCTC
>NW_004457712.1:942199-943462 GCF_000313135.1 Acanthamoeba castellanii str. Neff | reverse complement strand
CACACACACACACACAACACACACACACACACACGTTGGGGGGGCTCACATTGTATTGTCTTTTCGTGTGCGTGTAATTCAATCCCACATAGTTGATGACCAAGATCTGTCAGCCCGGCATCGACAGGCCCAACATGATCTTTTGCCAGATGCTCCGGTAGACCAACAAGAACCCCAAGCCGTACGCCCCCCCCCCTCTTAATCAACTCTTTCCGTCATCAGCTGCAGCCAATTTCCCCCCCCCCTACTTTCGCTGACGGCCAACCGACGACGCGCACACACCACAGGGCGAGCCAAGTGAAGGGACTGGAGCTGATCTCGATTTTCTGCGGTCTGTTCAACCCTTCGCGCGCGCTCGGCCCCCTACCTGCTCGACTTCCTGCACCTGCACACCAAGCTCACGCCGGACGACTGCAAGAACGAGAAGGTGCGCACAGGTATGTTACCTCTCGCGGTCCCGCAGTCTTCTTTCGTTTCGTTCTTTTTGCAGCTGACGCACGAGTGCGCTATATTGTTGTGTGGTCGACACAACACGACAGGACTTGTCGCGCCTGGCAGCCTCGGGCGTGGGCCGGCTCGATCGTCTGCGAGCCGCCGGCGCGCGCCACTTTGCGCCCTCGCAGGTCGAGTTCGCGGCCATTCGGGTAACGCTCCACACCGCAGACGGCGACGCTCGAACCACTGAACTGAGCTGAACTGTTTTCATCGGTGCACAGATGGACATTGGTGCGGTCACCGCGGCGCGGCGATGAAAGAGGGCATGCAGCAGAAGGAGAGCGACGGCCGCCAACTCGTCGCTCTTGGCCGACCGAGAATAACGTGTCAACAACAACGTCCTCAACGTGACATGGGGCGCGGCAGCTTCACCGTCTCGGCCGCTTACAACAACTGCAGCTCGTCGTCGACGCCACCTCCCACATTGGTCGCCACCACATCCCACCCACCGGAGGCGCGTCGTCGGGTCCGCACGGATCATAGCGCGGCGGCAGCGCCGGGGCGACTCTACGGCAAGCTATCGTCGTGGGATGCCTACGCGCCCGTGAGTACGGCGGCGCTGGTGCTGACCCTGTGGGACGACATCGACTCCGCTGCGCCACAGCGCCTCCACGGTGCTCGCCGCCTTCCCCTCGCCCCTGCCCGGCTTCTCCGACGACCCGGCCAAGGTGGCCTCGCTCATGCGCTGGGCGCTCTGGATGATGAACTCGCCGCCCCGCGTACGCCTTACATTCCACCACGCACATTCCTTTCCAATGGTCAGCTGCA
>NW_004457712.1:938582-942149 GCF_000313135.1 Acanthamoeba castellanii str. Neff | reverse complement strand
GGGCGCTGGTGCCTCTCGTCCCTCCCGAGCACGTCGCCGCCTTCATCGCCTCCCTCTTCGCCTCCCATCCCCGACCACGCCGGTACCACCTTCTTTTGTTTATTTTTATTATTCATCATTCCTTTTTATTGTGCATGTAAGGTGGCGATCGAGGTGTAGAGACACTACTGATCCTGTGTGTGATGGTGTGGGTGCGTGTGTGTGTGTGTGTGTGTGTGCGTGCGTGTGTGTGCGTGTCACCAGCGGGCATCGACCACAACCTGGCGCACGGCACGCTGCTCCAGATCCGTGCCACATTCTCGAGGCCCACCTGACCTCCAACAACGCGGCCCTCAAGGCCGCGATCGTGGAGGCGGCGGTGGCGAGCGTGCAGGCCAAGGAAGTGCTCCTGCTGGGCGTTGTCTGCCCGCCCGTCCAGAGCGAATTCTTGTCCATCGTCGCCTCGCTCGTCCCCTTTTCGTTCGGCCTCAAGGAGCGCTCCACCCGCTGGGTCTCATCTCTCCGCATGAAGCCCGGTACGCTTGCCCCCCCCCGTGTGTGGTGTGTGCGGTGTGTGTCGTGTTGTGCTGACGCGTGATGGCGTAGAAACGACGGAGCCGCTGGTGAACACGATGGGCCACATCATGTCGGCCACGCTGCGCCGGAAGGCGGCCACGCTCGAGCTCGCGGCCCTGGTTGAGGGCGGCGAGCGGGAGAAGGCCACAACGCGCCTCCTCGAGCTGATCGAGGACTTGGACTACGAAGTGCGTGCGCTCGCCATCAAGTTTGCCCTCAAGGCCCTCCAGTCCGACACCTCACTCCTGTACGCACCATCACACACACACACACACACACACACACACACACACACACACACACACACACACGACACAGAGAAAGCAGTGCTGACGTCATCATTGTGTGCCGGCGCAGGTTCGATTGGCAGCGCGTGCAGGGCACGTTGCTGCAGCGGCTGCACACGGAGTCGCACCACACGTGCATCAAGCACCTCCTGGCCCTCCTGTTCGTGTTCCCCGTCCCGCTGCCCGACAGCGTGCTTCTGGGCGACGCCGCCGTCGGCTCCGCGCTCGACACACAGACCTTCTTCGCGCACCTGCGCGGGCTGCTCGACCGATGGCCCAACGGCGCGACCCGCGAGAACATCGTCTCCCACATGGGCGTCTACCTTTCCCAGGTGCGTGTGCGCACACACGTGTGCGGTGGTGCGTGTCATGCGTGTGCGGTTGCGCGTGTGCGGCCGCACTCACAAGCGTGTGTGTGTGTGTGTGTGTGTGTGGTGACGTGCAGGGTCCGGCGTGCTTTGATGCGGCGGCGGTGGCGGGGATGGTGGGTCTGTACAAGAAGCAGCCGGTCCCGCTCGCCGCGCACTTTGCCACCGACGAGGCCGAAGCCGGGCTGGCCGACCGCCACGACCGCCTCATCGAACTCGAAGACCGCGAGGGCGTCCGCGCCATCCAGACCTACACCAAAGAAGTACGTGCGCTCTTTTGTGTGCGTGTGCGATGACGCGTGTGCTGACGCGCGCGAGTGTCGTTGTGTGTGTGTGTGTGTGTGTGGTGTCTGTCTGCAGGTGCGGCTGGCTTTCCAGATCCTGAATCTGGAGAAGCGGATCCTGCAGGCGATGAAGACGTCGCGACCCGACGGGTCGATGCTGTACGAGGCCCTGTGCGTCGACCGCGAGGTGTGGCACCGCACCCAAGGAGGTCCTCCTCCACACTCACTCGCCCAAGTCCCCCACCGCCCCCCAACCCCTCGGAGGCCAGCGGCGGCCGCACCGGCGAGACCACCCACAAGATCATCGGCGATGGACTCACCCAACTCGTCGACAAACACCTGCGTTTTTGGTTTCGTTTCGATTTCATCTCATTTCGCCTTGGCAAACGACAAATTTTGCACAATTCAGTATTTGGCAAACGACAACAAATATTGCAGACAGCAGTGGCGTGTATCGTTTGCGGGTTAGGAACGCCGCACCACAGGCTGGTTACGATGCATCATCATGGCTCGGGGCCGGTCAGCGCTTTCAGGATGAGGTGCACTTCCCCTAATCTCAATGGAAAGTTGCGATTCTTTGAAAGAAGAGCCAATTACTGACTTAACCAGTGAGCTGCACACGGGTCAAGTCAGTAATCAAAGCTGAGAATGGCACCATAATCGTGAGGGTAACATCGCAGCCGTGGGCAATGAGGAGGAGCTGAGCAAGACCGAGGCCTTCCCTACGAAGTGGACGCATCGATGCCACCTTCAAGGCGGTGGTCCTGGCCAAGTACGGCGACCCCCCACACACACACTACGCGTTGGAGACTGCGCTGAGCCTCTCCTCTTACGATGCTGCCTGCAGGGTTGGTGGACGGGCACACGCGCGCGCGTCTCACCCCGTGTGGGCCGGCGACCACGTGTGCACGAGTTCGCGATGAAGCTGGCGGGTGCCACCCGGCCGACATGGACATCCACCACAATTTCTTCGGCCACACCCGCACCGCCACTGAGGAGGAGGAGGAGGAGCTGCTGGGTAAGTGTGTCGTGCGTGTCGTGCGTGTCGTGTGTGTCGTGTGTGTGCGTCCAGCACGCCTTGGTTGCAACGATCATCACCCTTTCTGACTTGAATCGTTGTGGACGGGGTCCCCTGTAGTAATAGGGTGCCTGCAACGGTTGAACCGCATGCTGCGCTTGGGCACGACGCTCGTCGAGTGCAAGAGCGGCTGCGGCCTCGAGACGGAGATGAAGATGCTCAAGGTAGGTCGTGCGCCTCCTCCGCACCGTACAGGGACTGCCGACCAGGCCACGTCGAAGAAGGCATTCTCCAACAACCGAACGGATTCCCCTCAAGGTGCACGTGC
Source organism: Acanthamoeba castellanii str. Neff (assembly GCF_000313135.1). NCBI lineage: Eukaryota > Discosea > Longamoebia > Acanthamoebidae > Acanthamoeba > Acanthamoeba castellanii. Next base: position 939,309 of record NW_004457712.1, on the reverse strand, counting down.
CTATCAGCGCTATGGTGTGGTGTGGTGGCTGGTCCATGGCTGTGGATCCAAGACAAGCTCACTCTCTCTCTCCCTCTCTCTCTTGGCTCCATAACAGGAGCTCATCGATGTGTGTTGAAGGGCGTGTTCGACCAGGCCCAAGTATAATATTGGGGGCTCGACCTCTCCCACTCTCCCTCGAGACCTGCGCTTGATGATGATGATGGTGACGATGATGATGTGTGTGGGTGTGCGTGTACGAATCACGGCAGGCGCATTCTTGAGGCGGGCAAGGAGGCCGGCCTTTTGCTCAACTTGCATGGCGACGAGATCAACTACATGAACGCCGTAGAGCTCGGTGGAGAGCTTGGTGCGCTCAGCATCAGGCCACCTCGAGCGAGTACGGACCCGCACCTTCTCACTCCCTTCGCCTTTCGCCGGCTTCAGCGGTGTGGTCGGCGGTGTGGTCGGGGGGGGGATCACCATCAACGCTCCTCCTGACGGTACCGTCATCGAATGCAGGTGGAGCGATGAAGGCAGGTTGCGGCCATGGCCAAGGTCGCGACGTTCGCCGTGCTCCTGCCCACCACGGCCTACATTCTACGCTTTGGAGCACCCGCCCGCTCGCAAGATGCTCGAAGCCGGTAAGCCCCTGGGTTCGAAGTGCAGTGTGCGTCGTCATGGTGGGTGGGTGGGTGGGTGGCCTGACATGGATGTGGTGCGACCAACAGGTGTGCCGGTGGCGCTC
>NW_004457712.1:918945-937596 GCF_000313135.1 Acanthamoeba castellanii str. Neff | reverse complement strand
TTGTGGCCGGCAACGTGACCATCGAGAGGGGGGGGAAGGGAGGCACCATGGCCTGCGCCGACCCGGCCGATACCGGCGCACCATTAATGGTGTGGGCGGCGCCGGCACGCTCCAGATCGCGAAGGACTGTCTCGCAACACGTGGCCGGGCACAGAAAATGGCGCCAAAAAAAAATAAAGAAAACTGTTATTATGGGTGTCGGCAGCAAATGGAACGCGAATGGAATGTGTGGGCGGAGGAGCCGGGGAGTGGAATGTGGAGGGAAAACGGGCGAATGGCTGGCTACACCCGCGTGGGTGCACTCACCAGACCCGCGCGCGCGAGGGGTAGGGGCACACTTGGCGCTGCACTTGGCCAGCCACAAGAGAGAGCTCTAACACAACCGGTTATGGCGGCGGCGGCGATGGGTGGCGGAGGCGGCGGTTATGGATGGAGGCGGCGGCGATGGGTGGCGGTGGCGGCGGTTATGGGTGGAGGCGGTGGCGGCGGTTATGGGTGGTGGCGGCGGTTATGGATGGAGGCGGTGGCGGCGGCGATGGGTGGCGGTGGCGGCGGTTATGGGTGGTGGCGGCGGCGGTTATGGGTGGTGGCGGCGGTTATGGATGGCGGCGGTGGCGGCGGCGATGGGTGGCGGTGGCGGCGGTTATGGGTGGAGGCGGTGGCGGCGGTTATGGGTGGTGGTGGCGGCGGTGATGGGTGGCGGTGGCGGTTATGGGTGGAGGCGGTGGCGGCGGTTATGGGTGGTGGTGGCGGCGGTGATGGGTGGCGGCGGCGGCGGTTATGGGTGGCGGCGGCGGTGATGGGTGGCGGCGGCGGCGGTGATGGGTGGCGGCGGCGGTTATGGATGGCGGCGGCGGTGGCGGCGGTTATGGGTGGAGGCGGCGGTGGGTGGCGGTTATGGGTGGCACGCGCACAGGAAGGCGTGGGCGTGCTCGGTGTGCTGGGCGTCGACCCGGAAGAGGTGGTCGCGGTAGGGGACCGGACCCAGGCACCCACCTCCTCCTCTGTCGTGCGTGTGGTGTGGCGTGGTGTGGTGTGTCGTGCGTGTGTGTGTCATGCAACACTCTTTTTCGTACCCTTGTGTCGTGTGGTGGTGTACACCGCACAGCAGCCTGGGGAGCGCGGTGACGAAGAGGAAGAGGAGCTGGGCCAGCCATGTCTCTCAAGCATGCCTGTACGTTGGCGCTTCTCTTCTCTTTCTCTCTGATTTTCTTTTCTTACTTGCACACGCTCAACACTCTGCTGGAAAAGCCGCCAGAGGACGCGTCACCAACGCACGCACACACAACTCACGCTCTGCCACGACGCTGACTTCATGGACGTGTGTGATATTAGAGTCTCCACTTGATACATCGTCGTTGCGCCAAAGGAAGACCGGGTGGTACCACCAGGCGCTGAAGCTGGGGAGAAGAGGTGCAGGCGGTACATGCTCCAGTAGTGCTTCGCCAACGGGCAGGAGGAGGAGGGCTTCTTCCCCCCACTCGCACATGCACATGCACACACGCACACACGAGAAAGGCTCACTCTTTTGGTGCCTCCTCGCAGAAAAGCAGCAGTTCCACTTCCGGCTGCTCGAGCGGAAGCGGGCACAGGAGCACCAGAGGACCGAAGTCAACGCCGTCCTCTTCAGGAACGGCAAGTTCGGGTACGTCCGTCGGGAGAGATCCTGTGTCGCATGCGATGATCGCGCAGCTCATCACCGCACTTCTCTCTTTTCACCATGATGACTAGTCGTCCACAAGCCACGAAGGGAAGAAGGCCAAGAAGAAGCGGACGCTGGTGCCCGAGGTCCTCGGATGGCGGCCCTCACGCGCGAGCGATGTGGCCGGCCGCTGCGTCGCTCCTCCGACGCACCTGCTTTTTTCGTTCTTTCTTTTTTTATTTTTATTATCTCCTTCTTTTCTCTTTCCTTCTTTTCTCTTTTATTTCCTTTTTCTCTTTGTGTTCCCTTCTTTTCTCTTTTTATTTCTGGTGGGTTTGCGACAGGCCTGAGTACCTTTAGGATCTTGGCCTTGTTCGTTCGCTTCTTCTGGAAGAGAAGAAGAAGAAGAAGGGAGCGAACTGAACGTTGAGAGATAGTAGGGGGCTCTCAGACCAGGCCGAGGCGGCCCGTTCGGTACACCGCCGCCCCTGGTCTGAGAGACGTGTGGCGTACGGGCCAGCAGTGCCAACGGGTGCGTGTTCCCAAGGGGAAGCAGTTCTATAAATAATTTATAAATAAACAGCGGAAATAAACAAAGGAAAAATAAGGAGGCATACCACCAAAAAAAGAATGGAGTTGGAGACGACAGGGGGCGATCGCAGTTCCGAGGTGTGGGAGAAGGCGGGCATACCTGACGACTTGCGCCCTCTCAATCCAGAGCTCATCAGCCAGGGCGCTGAGGCTGTACGCCCTCTCCAACTGCAAATCGATTTCATCTTTTTTATTCTGTTAATTTATTCATCTTGCGCGATCTGGTGCCGTGCAGCGAGTGTACCAGGCCACCTTCCTGGGGCGGCCAACGATCGTCAAGGAGCGGTTCACCAAAGCCTACCGCCTGCCTGAGCTCGACGTCAAGCTCAACCAGTCCCGCATCACGCAGGTGCGCCCACCGACGACAACGCGTGTGCGTGTGCGGTGGTGCGGCAACTGAACGTGTGTGCGTGTGCGGTGGTGCGTGTGCGGTGGAGCAGGAGGCGCGATGCCTGGTAAAGGGACGGGCGGCCGGGGTGTGCACGCCAGCGGTCTTTTTCGTGGACCACCCGACCAAGCGGCTCTACATCGAGCACATCGAGGGCCAGGCCGTCAAGCACTTCCTCTTCGCCCGCGGCACCCAAAGCCCCGGTACTTACTTACTTCACTCTCGCACGTGCGCACACGACACACGGCACACGGCACACGACACGACACACTACACAGAGCCTCGCTCGCGCGAACAGAAGCTGATGTTGTGTGCACTTAAACAAACAGAGGCGCTGGAGCTCGGAGCGCAGATCGGGCAGGCGCTGGGCCGCCTCCACAATGCGGGGGTCATCCACGGCGATCTCACCACCTCCAACATGATGATCAAGGAGGACGGTTCCCTCGTACGACCACACGACCAACGACACATTGACATGGGCTGCTTTTTATTCATGTGTGTTGTGTCGTATGTGTGCGTGTCGTGCGGTTCCATGGTGGTATGTACATGCAGGTAATGATAGACTTTGGGCTGAGCTACATCACCCGTAACCACGTGGAGGACGCTGCGGTCGACCTCTACGTGCTCGAGCGCGCCTTCACCTCGACCCACCCCTCCTCTCAGGAGCTGGTACGCATCCAAGACCCACGAACTCGCCACGGGCGATTCGTTTTCCAGCGTCTGCACACACACTTCCACCGCGCACCACACACGGACACGACGCACGCACCTGACGCGGTGCCAATAATCAATCATAGTTCGCGTGCATCATCGAGGAGTACCGCAAGAGCGCCAACAAGTCCAAGACCGTGCTCCCACGACTTGAAGAAGGTGCGGATACCCTGTTTGCTAACCGAGCTATCGCCATCACCACATTTGTCCCCCGCTGGCACACTCGCTTCTCTCTCTTTTTCTCACGCTCACCACCATCACCACCATCATCGACCACGCAGTGCGATTGCGCGGCCGCAAGAAGATCGCCTTCGGCTAAGACGTCACACACCCCAACGCCTCTTGGTGCAGCAAGTCCCCCTACCAACGGTAATAAATAGCTGGGGCTGTATTGGCCGCTCCGAGCGAGGAATGTGGGCGAACAAGTGGTGGTGATGATGATGGTGGGAGAGAGGGGCGTAGGAGAGCGACTTCAGAAGTGTACGGTGCTGCGGATGGCCTCGAGGTTCTTGAGCTTGTCGGGCACATAGAACTTCTCGAAGACGAGCGGGAACGGCGTGTCGTAGCCGCAGATGCGGCGGATGGGCGACTCGAGGTGCAGGAAGCACCGCTCCTGGATCGTCGAACAGATCTCGCCGGCGAAGCCGCCGGTCTTGGGCGCCTCGTGCGACACCACCAGCCGGCCCGTCTTCTTCACCGACGCCTCCACCTGCACACGCCTCACGATCGTGAGTCGACAACACAAACAACGAAAGCGAAAACGAAACGCAGGGGGGGGGCAATTACAGTGTCGACGTCCCAGGGGGCGAGGGTGCGGAGATCGATGAGCTCGCACGAGATGCCCTCCTTCTCGGCCAGGCCGCAGGCGTCGGTGAGCACGTGCAGCTGCGAGCCCCAGCCGACCACGGTCACGTCGGAGCCCTCCTTCACGATGCGGGCCTTGCCCAGGGGCAGCTCGTAGTCGCCGAGCGGGACGTCCTCCACGGCCGACCGGTACAGGATCTTGGGCTCGAGGAAGATGACCGGGTTGGGGTCGCGGATGCTGCTCAGCAGCAGACCCTTGGCCTCCTTGGGCGTGCTGGGCATCACCACCTGCGTGTGCGACACGCACACAACACACGACACACAAGACACGCACGACACACGAACGCGTTGGTGGGTGGTGTGTCATTTGACGTTGGAATGTGAGGAAGTTGGGCACCTTGAGGCCGGGCGTGTGGCAGAAGTAGGCCTCGGGCGACTGGGAGTGGTAGTGGCCGCCATGACCGACGGCACCGCACGGCGTGCGGACGGTGAGACCCGCCACGTCGAACTGGCCGCCCGATCGGTACCGGTATTTGGCCGCCTCGTTCACCAGCTGCACACACACGCACACACCGCACACCTCTGTTATTAAATTGTCACCGCACGCACACACGACACGACACACACCGCACGACACGCGCGACCGCACACCGCACGTGCCTGATCAAAGGCGGGGAAAATGTAGTCCGCGAACTGCATCTCGGCGATGGGGGTGGCGCCGACGGCGGCCATGCCGATGGCGAAGCCGGCGATGCCCTGCTCGCTGAGGGGCGTGTTGAAGACGCGGCTGTTGCCGTACTTCTCGCGCAGGTTGATGGTGCACCGGAACACGCCGCCAAAGGCCACGTCCTCGCCGAAGATGACGGCCTTGGGGTCGGCGCCGAGGGCGATGTCCAGCGCGTTGTTGACGGCTGTGAAGAAGTTCATGCGCGCCACCTCGCCTTCGCCCTGCGGCTGCTGCTGATGGGTTGATGATGACCCACCATGCGCGGTCGCGGCAGCGTGGGCCGGGGAGACGTGGAACGCACGCGCCTTTGAAGACGGACAATTGCCAGAGTGATTAAAAGTAGAGTAGAGTAAAGTAATCAGAGAAATTGATTGAACGACGTAGCGGGAAAATGCGACAACATATCAAACATAAAAGAAGAAATTGGGACAAATGCGAACAAGCGAGATCTTGCTTGAATGGAAGCAATACGGGGGGGGGGGCGTACGGATGGCTGAAGGAGCGAACGGGCCGGGGAGGCTCCGGACACAGAGCCACCAACCAGTCGGTGTGCCGTAGCAGAACTGCCAATGCTCGCGCTAATTCGCTTCTTCATCGTGTGCTGTACGGCGGGGACAGTGCGGGATAACCCGGGATCGCCGAGAATGGGCGGAATATTTCAAATGTCTTTGCATGCCTTGCGCGCCCGAGTGTAGAATTCTCTCTTATCGCCGCATGCCTAGCGTGTCCGGGTGTAGAATTCTTTTTCCGCACCGCATGCCTTGCGCGCCCGAGTGTAGAATTCTTTCTTATCGCCGCATGCCTAGCGTGCCCGAGTGTAGAATTCTTTCTTTTCGCCGCATGCCTTGCGCGCCCGAGTGTAGAATTCTTTCTTCACTCCAGCATGCCTTGCGTGCCCGAGCGTAGAATTCTGTTTCACTCCAGCATGCCTTGCGTGCCCGAGCGTAGAATTCTTCGCTTTTTTTCGTCCGGCAAAACGGCCAAACACCGCTCGATCTCCATCTCAATTCTTGTCTGCTTGTTGAGGAGAGATCATCATGGCGCTCGCTTTCGACGAATTTGGCCGTCCCTTCATCATCCTGCGGGATCAGGGGGAGCAGGAGAGGATCACCGGTCTTGCGGCCCTCAAGGTGCGTTAAATGTTTGTCGCATTATTGCTCTTCTTTACCTTGCCTCCTATTACTTCGCATCCATTAATTTTCGACGTTTTTGGTCGATTGCAGTCACACGTCGTGGCCGCCAAGGCAGTGGCCAATGCCATGAAGACATCCCTCGGTCCTAAGGGCATGGACAAGATGCTTGTCAGCCCCGATGGTGATGTAACGGTGACCAATGATGGTGCCACGATTCTGGACAACATGGTGCGCTTTTGCTCAATTTTCGCTACATTTCGTTCCTCCATATGATGAAGGCTGAATTCTTTTCATTGCCAAGGACGTGGAGAACCAAGTCGCGAAGCTGCTCGTCCAGCTCTCGAAGTCGCAGGACGAAGAGATTGGCGACGGCACTACCGGCGTCGTGGTGTTGGCTGGTGCTCTGCTCGAGCACGCTGAGTCTCTGCTCGATCGCGGCATTCACCCCATCCGTATCGCCGATGGTTACGAGATGGCTGCCAGCATCGCTGTCGATCACTTGAAGGCCATTTCCGACGTGATCGAGTGGGGTCCTGACAACATTGAGCCTCTCATCAACACCGCCATGACCTGCCTTGGCTCCAAGATGTACGCCTCTCCCTTCTCCAATTTTTCGCCTGTGTCGATTCTTCGGATTGCGATCGATGATCGTCATTCTTGGCACTTCCTCTTTTTCGTGCCTCTCTATGGCTAACTTCAAACGACTGCAGTGTGAGCCGGTGCCACAGGCAGATGGCTGAGATTGCCGTCAAGGCCATCCTCGCTGTTGCCGATCTCGAGAGGAAGGACGTCAATCTCGACCTCATCAAGATTGAGACCAAGGTGGGCGGCAGGCTCGAAGACACGCAGCTCATCAACGGTATCGTCCTCGACAAGGAGTTCGCACACCCTCAGACGCCCAAGGAGCTGAAGGACGTCAAGATGGCCATCCTCACCTGCCCGTTCGAACCCCCGAAGCCCAAGACCAAGCACAAGGTTGACGTCAAGTCCGTGGAGGACTACAACAAGCTCGCCGAGCAGGAGCAGGCGTACTTCCGCGACATGGTCAAGAAGATCAAGGACTCTGGCGCTACCCTCGCCATCTGCCAGTGGGGCTTCGACGACGAGGCCAACCACCTTCTCCTCCAAAACGAACTCCCCGCTGTCCGTTGGGTCGGTGGTGTCGAGCTCGAGGTGCGTTTTAACTCCCTCTTCGGGCTGCTGTACGCAGGGATCCCAGCGGCCACTGACATTCGGGTTTCTGCTGCGCAGTTGATCGCCATCGCCACCGGTGGCCGCATCATTCCCCGGTTCTCGGAGATCACACCGGAGAAGCTCGGTAAGGCGGGCGTGGTGCGTGAGATTAGCTTCGGCACGACCAAGGACAGGATGCTTGTCATCGAGGAGTGCTCCAACTCGCGCGCTGTTACCATTTTTATTCGTGGCAGCAACAAGATGGTAAGCCCCCCCCCCTCCCCCACCACGCATCTCTCGTCCGTTCGTATCGCTGTTTGTTAGCTCTCGCCCTCGTCTCCGTTGCATCTCACGAGTGTCATCACAACACGTGTTGTGCAGATTTTGGAGGAGGCCAAGAGGAGTCTTCACGACGCCCTGTGCGTCACGCGAAACCTCATCCGGGACAACAGAGTGGTGTACGGTGGTGGCTCGCCAGAGATCGCTTGCTCGCTCGCCGTGTCGGAGGCCGCCGACAAGGTGGCGTCCCTCGAACAGTACGCCATGAGGGCCTTTGCCGACGCCCTCGAGGCCACGCCCCTCGCCCTCGCCGAGAACAGCGGCTACCAGGCTCAGGAGACCCTCGCCACTGTCAAGGCCAAGCAGGTCACCGAGAAGAACCACCGCCTCGGCATCGACGCCGCCAACAAGGGCACTTGGGGTACATCACCACACCACCCTTTCTGCTGTTTACCTCCACGTCGTCATGAAACGGAGAGCTGACCTTGAACCAAAAACTCTTCTTTCTGGATTTTCTACAGACATGAAGGAGCAGAACGTGCACGACCCGCTGATCTCGAAGCAGCAGCAGTTCCTCTTGGCCACGCAGGTCGTGAAGATGATCCTCAAGATCGACGACGTCATCAAGAAGGGCGGCCAGGAGTGAGTGGACCTCTGCTGGGCGCCGGAGGAGAGGAGACCTCCGAACCAAGAAGAAATGCGAAGAAAATGCTCGAATTGTTTAAATGCCTCAAACACAATGAAATTTCATTTCTCCGCAAATGACCCTCCCTTCCCGCTTTTTGTGCGGTCTCGCGCTTTGATTTCCTTCTTTTCTTCCTTCTCCTCCCGCATCGTCATCCCCTGACCAACGATGGAAGCCGCCCAGGTACTTCCGCCCTGCCTCTCGCTGTGTGGCCTCGTGATTCGTGGGGTCGGTGGTTGGTGGTGCTAAGACATGAGAGGGCTTAACAAGATCACCGTGATCGTAGCCATCCATCTGCCCATTTCTCACCGCATTGCGCCCCATTTCTACATGCACAGACCGAAAGAGCTTTCCAGAAGCAGCCTACCGTCTACGTCGGTAAGGCCCGCGTGCTCGGCACCAAGGCCGGCAAGGGCAAGGGTGTCCGTTTCACCAAGAACATCGGTCTTGGCTTCAAGACCCCCAAGGAGGCCATCGAGGGCAAGTACATCGACAAGAAGTGCCCCTTCACCGGTAACGTCAGCATCCGTGGTCGTATCCTCAGGGGCGTCGTCGTCTCCACGAAGATGAAGAGGACCATCATCGTGCGTCGTGACTACCTCCACTACGTGCCCAAGTACAACCGTTTCGAGAAGAGGCACAAGAACATCCCCGCCCACTGCTCGCCCGCCTTCACTCTTAAGGAGGGTGACGTCGTCACTGTCGGCCAGTGCAGGTACCGTGCTGCTCAATATCTTTAGCTGGTTTTGCAATCATATGTCTCACCAATTCGCGTTTGTGCCTCCAGGCCTCTTTCCAAGACCATCCGTTTCAACGTGATCGCCCACCAGCCCCAGAACATCCAGGGTCTCCAGAAGAAGAAGACCTTCCGTATCTTCTAAATTGGTGATGACAGTTCTCTCTTGACGCGGCAAAACCTCGGCGAAGGGCATGCACAAATAAAAATAAACTACAAAAAACATCATACCCCCCCATCCACCATCAACATTTCTAAGCCATTCAAGACAAAGGAGCACCTGCAAAAGACGATCATCAATCATTTTTTTGGCCGAGGCCTTATGTGGAATTGGGAGAGCTCTACCCACAACGTGACAAAAGTGCACCGACAACAGGTGAATACTTCGCATTTCGGGGAGTTTATCGGCCAAAACGAGAGAAGCTCGGCCTGTAGAAGCGGAGTGGGCGCATACGACAACAAACTCGTGTCTGCTCTCTTGGAGACCAGTACTACTGCTGTGTGCAAGGTCGGCACTTCTGGGGGCTGGAGGCAATAGACCAGAGGACAGAGGAACGCGGTGTGCAGGCCAGTTCTTCTTTCTCTCTTTCCTTCTTTCCAGCAACACGCAACCACGGCAACACAGGATTTGATCCTCCCATCGAGTTTCAGTCTCTGCTCCCGCGAACTGAACCTGGCGAGATTGAATCTCTGTCCTCTTAGGCCTTCTGCCAGACGACCTTTTTTTCGAATCCAAATCTGATTTGAAAGATGGGAGGCGCCTCATCATCTCCATCTGATGGCGAGGACTACGAGCGCGAGGCCACCTGCTGCGGCTTCTCCATGCACACACAGGTGCCTACCGACACCCCCTTCTGCAGTCCTGCACACCAATATCACTTATTTTATTTATATTTTTATTCTATTTGGCCAACAAATGATATTTTACCCTTTATTATAATTATTTATAAAAGTGATTATAAATTCAGGGAGGGTCGGTCGAGTACCTGGGCGGCCGGCCGCAGACTGGAGTCGGCCGGGGCCGCGGAAGGCCCCTGGGCGCCGCACCCGGCGACGCCGGCCGCGGGCGCGGACGAGGCCGAGGTCGAGGTCGCGGCGGCCAGCACCCCGACGAACGCCAGCCGCTGCTCGGCGTGCCTCCCACCACCGCCGCAGCCGCAGCCGCAGCCGCTGCCCGCGGCGGCCCGTCTCGCTCCCTCTCCGCCACTCCACTCCACTCTCCGCGCGGCCACCCACACCAACCGCCGCAACAACAACATGACCAACAACATGACCAACACCATCACCATCAACATCAACACGCGATGGCGCATTCCATGACGCTGCCGATGCGTGCCAGCTACGGCGCCGTGGTGGGGAATGATGAGCATTCCGCGCAGCCTCAGCATCACTGGTACGACGACATTCCGACCGAGGAGCTGGTGCTCGACGCGGAGGAGTGGGCGCTACTGGGCCGACAGCAGCCGCAGCAGCAGCAGCAGCACCACCAGCAGCAGGCGCGGCATCAGAGGAAGAAGAGCGTGCCGTTGGCCATGTCCATGTCGCGCGAGCTCCCGGTGTCGCCGCGCCAGAGATCGCCCCGATCGCGGTCGCCCCGCGGCTCTCGCCCCAGCTCACCCGCTCCTCAGCACCAGCACCAGCAGCCGCCGCCTCAGCCTCACCACGACCGACCGCACGACTTTCGCCCCGTGGGCGAACTCTTTCACCACCCGCAGCCGCACTCGCACCAGCCGCACCCACACCAGTCGCACCCACACCAGCTGCATGAGCAGCAGCGCTACGGGCAGCCGCATGGGCACCACCCGCCGCCGCCGCCGCAGCAGCAGCACTACTACGACGGGCCGCCCGCGATCCGGGGTCGCGTGGTGTCGGACGAGGTCCCGGCGACGGAGGAGATGGAGGACTCGACGGAACCCGAGGAGGAGGCCGACCCCCGGCACAGCGCGGCCGAGAGCGAGGACTCGAGCAGCGACGCCGGCGGCGCGGGCCGGCATGTGGTCGACGATGTCGGCAGTGATCGCGAGCGCCACCGTGTTGTTGTCGACAACAAGATGAAGGAGGCGGTGGTCGAGGAGCAGGAGGAGCAGGAGGCCGACGACAAGCTGGTCACGCTCGACGAAGTCGCGGCCGCCAGCGACGAACTGACCCACAAGACGAAGAATGCCGAGAATGCGGAGAAGGTGGCGCCCTGGGACGGGAAAAAGGCCTCGGCGGACGACAAGGAGGAAGCGATGAAGCGGCTGGCCTGGGAACAGGGCCAAAAGACGTCGCAGGACGATCGGCGCAACGAGGTGGTCCACGTCTACCACGTCACCGACGCGATCATCGGGGTCGACGCCAACGAAGAAGCAGAACAGCCGCCGCCGCCGCCGCAGCATCAGCGCGAGAAAGAGGAGAAGAAGGAAGTGGAGAGGGTGCGTATGGCGGCGGAAGAGGAGCGGCGCCACCGGACCGATGAGCGCGCGTCCAAGCGGAGCGAAGACGAACGCAGCAGCGAATTCCCGGCCGTTCCACAGCAACACCACCACCAGCATTCCTCCGGGTATCTCACATTCCTTGCGTGTACCCAAGAGTTCTTTTTTGCTGACGTGTGCGCACTTGTCGACAACAGTGAACCGGAGAGCCACGACCATGGCCGTCCCCGCGGTCACGGCCACGGCCATGGCCACCACGGCCACGGCCACGGCGACGGCCATCGGGCCGAGGCTCATGGGAAGGAGAGCGAGGAGGAGGAGAGGCGGCGTCAACAGCGCGAGGAGGGGGAGGAGCGGGAGAAGCAGCGGCAGCGGGAGCGCGAGGCGAGGGAGCAGCGGAAGCGGGAGAGGGCCGAGCGCGAGGCGAGGGAGCAGCAGGAGCGCGAAGAGCGCGAACGCAGGGAATTGGAGGAACGCGAGCGACAGCTCGCACTCGAGCGGGAGCGGAGGGAGAGGGAGGAGCGTGAGCGGAGAGAAAGAGAGGAAAGAGCGAAGAGGGAGAGGGAGGAGAAAGAACGAAGAGAGGAGAAAGAGCGAAGTGAAAGGGAGGAGCGGGAACGGAGGGAGAGAGAGGAAAGGGCGAAAAGGGAGCGGGAGGAGAAAGAGCGAAGGGAGAGGGAGGAGGCTGAGGAGCGGGCGCGGAGGGAGCGGGAAGAGCGCGAACGACGCGAAAAAGAGCGAAGGGAAAGCGAGGAGCAGGAGAAGCGAAGGCGACAACAGCTGCAGCAGGACGAAGACGCGAGGCGACACCTGGAGCGCATGCGCCAGCTGCGCGCGTTCGAAAGCGAAGTGGTGGACGTGTCCTCGCTCGACACCGACCTCGAGACCGACACCGACACCGACATGGACAGCGACTCGTCCTCTTCCTCCTCCGATTCCGACGACGACGACGATGAGACCGAGGCCGGGTCCGACTTCGAGAGCGACCAAACCATCAATGGTGGCTCGACACGGCATCACCATCACCACGACGGTGGCAAGCATGCACGGAATGCGGCCAGCGCCGGCGCGCTGCATTCCAACGGCGGCGGCCAGTTGGCGGGCCGCAGCAAGGCCGGCGTGCAGGTGGTATTCGAAGAGTGGAGGGAGCAGCAGGCGTCCGAAGAGGAATTGGCGCGAAAACGGCGAGCCGAGGAGGAGGAGAGGGAGCGGGAGAAGCGCGAGCGCGAGGAACGCGAGCGGGAGGAGGTCGAGCGCGCGCAGCGCGAGTTCGACGAGGCCCGCAAGAAGCGGGCGCTGAGCGAGTCCCGCCGGCCCGTGTCGCGGCGTACGAGCGACCCTACACGCTGGCAGCACGGCAAGATCGTGACCGCCCAGTGCGCCATCCGCCGATGGCTCGCCCGCAAGCAGCTCCAGCGTCTCCGTGCGTGGTCCCTCTCAATTGCGAGGAATGTGGGTTATATGAGGAATGTCGAGACTGGAATGTGGCTTGACCCCCTCCCTTTGGCTGTTGTGGTCGTTCGCAGGTCTGCAGAGCGTGAAGCGGAGGCAGGTGGTCAACGAGATGCTCACCACCGAGCAGTCCTACGTCGACGTCCTCCTCCTTCTCGAGCAGGTAACTGGGCACATTCTGTAGACCAACCAAGGATGCACGACTGACGCGTCTTGTCGTGTCGTTGGTCGTTGGTCGTGTCGTGTCGCTGGTCGTGTCTCTGGTCGTGTCGTGTGGCGAGTAGTTCCGGGACGGGCTGTTGGTGGCGAAGGACGGCGACAAGGACCTCATCCCGCACGAGGAGGTGCAGGTGATCTTCAACGACGTCGACGTGCTGGTGACCACCAACACGGCCCTCCTCAAGCAGCTCGAGCCCCTCCTCGCCACCTGGCACCCCTACACCTCCCTCGTCGGCGCCGTCTTCCTCAACATGGTATGCACCCCGCCACCATCGCCTCATGTGTCTACACATTCCTCTCATGCCAACGTTTATATGCGCATGTCGTGTGGGTCGTGTCGTGCGTTATCAGAGTGATTCGCTGCGATCGTACACGGGCTACGTGAACGGCTACGACAAGGCTCTGCGCACGCTGCGCGAGCTGACCAACCAGAGCAACGCCTTCAGGCTCCACATTCAGGTGAACCCGCGTTGCCAGTCAGCACCGCCACTACCAGTCATATGCATGGCGAGGCGCAGAGGCTCACTCACACTCTTGTAATCGTTGTGCGTGCCTGCGTGCGTGCAGCGTGTGGAAAAGGAAAAGTCGACGCGCGACAAGATTGTCGACCTGCCATCTCTCCTCATCGTACGCCTGCCCCCAACACACACACACACGTGTCGTCCGCGGCCATTGACGTGTGTCGTGTGTCGTCGTGTCGTGTGCCCAACAACAGAGCCCGGTGCAGCGAATTCCGCGCTACGAGCTGCTGTTGCGGGATCTCCTCAAGATCACCCCGCCCGACCACCCCGACCACGACAACATCCAGGCTGCCCTCGACAAGGTCAAGGTGATTGCGAGCTACATCAACGAGAGCAAGCGGGTGGCGGACCGGGCCGAGCGCATGCACGAGCTCACCACCAACGTCTACGACCGCTCGCGTCGCACGCCCTTCTCCGGCAAGACCACCGTCGTACGCCCACCCCACCCCCTTTCCCCACTGGTTCGATTTACGCCAACACGCACGACACGCACGACACACACTACACACACAGAAAAACTTGATCCAGCCGGGGCGAGAGCTGATCAAGGAGGGAACGCTGGCGCGAGTCAAGTCGAAGCGGAACGAGAAGGACTTCTACCTGTTCCTCTTCAACGACATCCTGCTCGTGACGACGGCCAAGGAGAAAAAGAAGAAGCGGGGCAACACCAGCATGAACCGGTCCTTCAAGCACAGCCAGGAGGTGAGCCTCGACGGCGTCTCCATCATGACCCTCACCGACGAGCGCGCCGACGTCTACACCATCATCATGCGGTACTTGCCACCACTCACCACAGCCACCTTAAAATCATGTCACTACCACGTCCGCCACCACCTTAACCGCCGTTAAATGCCAGGCTGCCCACGGGCAAGAAGATGCTGTGGCGAGCGCGGTCGCGTATGGAGCGGGACTCGTGGGTGCAGGAGATGCAGAAGCTCATCCGCGAGCGCCAGGAGTCGCAGCAGCAGCGCCTCCTGGCCGTGCCGGGCCTGGCCGGCAGCAGCGGCGCCGTTTCGCCCCGCGGTGTCGGTGGTGCGCCGTCGCCCCGAGCCCCAGCCCCGTCGCCCCGAGGGACCATGGGCAGCGCGAGCAACAGTGGCTCGTTCAGCACCACGGCGCTCTCGCCCCGGGGCGGCCAACCGGCGTCGCCCCTGCCGTCGGGCGCTCTGGGCTCGTCGCCATCGGCTTCGTCGTCTTCCCCTGTCATCGGCCTGGGCTCGTCGCCGTCGGCGTCGTTGGGCTCGGGCGCCTCGTCGGCCGAAGATAGAGAGCAGCGGGAGAACAGCGGCGGGTTCAAGAGCATCCCGCTCAACCCGTTCGCCTGGAACCGACGGGCGTGAGTGTCTCATCGCCATGGCCTCGCCCCTCTCCACCACCCTGTAATGAATGAAAGTAAACTATTTATTGTGTTGCTACGCTCTTCTCCTACCCTTTTCCTCCTTGTTGTCAATCTCTCTTCATCTTTGATTTGAAAAAATACATCTGCAACCCAAACCTCGTAAACATGTGGGCACCAAATTTGGATGAGGCGGGGAGGAGGGACGCGGCAACTCAGCTCGATTTCTCGCAACTCCCCAATGAGGTGCTCAATCAAATCTACATCTTTCATCGAAGATCAGCTCCAAAATCCATCTCTCATTGGAGCAGGTGGCAGAGCACGTGCTGAGCTACTTGGGCGTGGCCGACCTCTACGAGGGCGCGCTCGTGTGCCGCCAGTGGTGGGCCATTATCGCAGCCCTCCCCGCCTGGACTGGTGCCCCAATGACATATTCGCCTTTCGCACGGCGCCGTTCGACTGATGGTGGGCGACAGAAGCCGCGCAGCAGTCTCTGGGCGGCAGGAGGGTGCCGAGGCGCCTGGCCACCACTCAACAAATGTGCGCTATGATCTACTCAACAATGACGCAATGTTGTTGTGGTTGGACCAACATTGTCGGTCGCACACTCACCACTACACACACCGCACACACACGCGCGCTCATAGATACAAGATCGTGATGGTGGGTCCGGGCGGCGGTGGACGCAATGCGTTCGTGCAGTACTTCGCCTCTGGCCACTTTTTGACCGCTGTACCTCGCCCCGGCATGGTCGATTGATGCGCACAGCCTGCTGCGTTGATTGACCGGCCGACCCCTCATTTCTTGGTCGTTGTTGTTGCTTGCTTGCTTGCTTGTTTGCTTGACTGCTGCGCCCTGGCTTCTTCTCTCAAGTATGATCCCGTGGTTGAAGAGAGGTCAGCGCACAATCCACCACCACACCACAGCGCACACGCACACTCACGACCGCACACTCACGACCGCACACGCACGCATGCACACATGTTCGAGCGGACTTAATTATGTCTGACCTGCTCAGACTTTCATTCTTTTCATTCAGTTACATGAAGGAGATCGAAGTCGACGGGGTGATGGCGACGCTCGAGATAACGGTCACCGCCGGCCAGGAGGAGTTCCAGGCGCTGCTGGAACCAGTCCTCCGCGGGTGTGACGTACGTCCGTTGAGCTCCTCCTGGTGACGTCGTCGCGTGGCGCGTGGCCCTAACACGACACATGCGACACGACACACGCGATACGACACACACGACACGACACGACAATGCAGGGAGTGCTGGCGCTGTATTCGGTCACGAATGAAGGCCATCTCGGCCAAGTGGAGGACTCGCTCAGGCTCGTGCGGCAGACCAAGGAGACCGACGACCGCGACGCGCCGCCGATCATCCTTCTGGGCAACAAGCTCGACCTCTCAACCGAGCGCGCCATCGTGCCGGCCCAGGGCAAGCAGCTGGCCGACCAGTTCGCCGTCTATTCGCGGTCAATCGCGAGCGACAACAAGACGGCGAAGCAGAAGAACAAGAACAAGAACAAGAAGACGACGACGATCAAGAACGACGACGGCCAGTGCTTCAGATTCGTGCGAAACTTCTTCGAGTGCTCGGTCAAGGAGAACTACGTGATCGACTACCACCCGCGCTTCTTCGCCACGGCCCACGATGCCACGAGGTGGTCGTCGGGCCACGGAGTGCAGCCGCCGGCCGAGGCGAAGGGCCTGTGGACGGTGCATCGGGACCAGATGACGGTCGTGTTCGAGGAGATGGTGCGCCAGATCGACGCGTGGCGCCACGCCAAGCAGCTCCGCCCAAGCAGCAGCGAAGGAGACGCCAAGGACAAGAAGTGCCTCGTCAGCTGACCATATCCTTATAAAATTCTAATAATTAATACAAGAATAACAAAAAAAAATGTAGTGATGTGGTGTAGCGTAGTTCCGTTGTTGCTTTCTTAATTCAGTTCGGTGTCCCAATTACTTGAGCTTGATGAACTTGTGTCGTGTGGGGCCGTTGAGCTTCTCGCGTCGGTCCATGTACTCGCCGTAGCTGCCCTCGAAGTAGACCACGCGGCCGTCGCCCTCGAAGGCGATGATGTCCGTGCACACGCGGTCCAGGAACCACCGGTCGTGGGTCACCACCACCGCGCAGCCGGCGAAGGCCTCGATCGCCTCCTCGAGGTTGCGCAGCACGTGCACGTCGAGATCGTTGGTGGGCTCGTCCATGAGCAGCAGGTTGCAGCCCCGCTTGAGCAGCTTGGCCAGGTGCACCCTGTTGCGCTCGCCGCCGCTCAGCACGTCAACCGTCTTCTCCTGCTGCTGATTCCAGAACCGGAACTGATGATGATGAAGAACGAAGAACGAAGACAAAGAACGAAAAACGAAGACGGTGGTGAGTGACGATTACGAAGAAGATGACGACTGTTGGGAGGGGAGGGGAGGGGGGATTAAGTACGGCGGCGACATATTGGCGGGTGTGGATGGTGTTATTGGGGGAGATCTCGATGTAGTCGTCGCCTTCGGAGATCTCTTCATAGATGGTGTTGCCCTCGGTCAGGTCCTGTCGGTGCTGCGTCACATAGCCCGGCACCACCTAGCGGCCAACACGCAGCAGCGATGAGTCGTGTCGTCGTGTTCGGTGTCGTGTGAGTACCATGCGTGCGTGTGCGTTTTGTGGTGCGTGTCATGCGTGCGTAAGCACCAGCAGCACACACGGCGTCACAACTGATGCGTGGGGGGGGGGGCATGTTACCGATTCACCGATCTTCAGGTCGCCCTCGAAGTCCTTATCCTCACCCGAGAGAATGTTGAGCAGGGTTGTCTTGCCCGCACCATTCGGCCCAATCACACCTGCGCGCATACGCCCAGGCTTGTTAAGCACCACACAGAAAAGAATAGCAAATGACAACGAAGCACGAAGCACGAAGCACGAAGCACGAAGCACGAAGCACGAAGCACGAAGCACGAAGCACGAAGAACAAGAATAGCCAAACTACAACGAAAAGGCGGTGTGCCGTACCGACGATGGCGCCGGGCTTGAGGGAGAAGCTGAAGTCATCGATCAGCACTCGGTCCTCTATCTGCTTCCGCAGACGCTCCGCCTCAGCCACAACTCGCCCTGCGGTTCCGTGTGAGCAACATGACACGACACACGCGCCACCGCACACGCACACACCGCACACGCGCGACGACAACACACGTGTTACCCAGGCGTGGTCCGGGCGGGATGAGGATGGTGCCGGGCTGGAAGGGCTTGACGCGGGCCTGCTCGAGCAGCTGCTCGTAGGCCTTCACGCGCGCCTTGTTCTTCGACTGGCGGGCCTTGGGCGTCTGCTGGATCCACTTGAGCTCCTGGTCGATCTGCTTCGAGAGCGCCACGTCCTTCTTCTGCTCGAGATCGATTCGCTTCTGGTGCTCCGTGAGCCACGTCGAGTAGTTGCCCTCGTACACGAAGCAGTCGCCTGCAACACAATACGGTCCACGTCAGCACATGTGTCGTGCGGTGTGCGCGTGTGTCGTGTCGTGTCGTGTCGTGTGTGCGGTGTTTTTTGTACCTCGGTCGATTTCGAGGATCCAGCCGGCCACATTGTCTAGGAAGTAGCGGTCGTGTGTAACGGCCTAGCAGCGGGTCAGAACCGAACTGTACGGAATGCGAAGAACGCAAGCCGGCCCCCCCCGGACGAGGTTTGTTCGTACCATGACGGTGCCCTTGTACTCGGAGAGGAAGCGCTCGAGCCACGCCACCGACTCGGCGTCCAAGTGGTTGGTGGGCTCGTCGAGCAGCAGCAGATCGGGCTCGGAGATCAGAAGCCTGCACAGCGCCACCCTGCGACGCTCGCCCTGCACCACCATTGCCA